>NW_026947167.1:0-29311 GCF_030014385.1 Trichomycterus rosablanca | reverse complement strand
ATAATTAGGAATGAGGTTATGGTTAAGATTAGGTTTATTGAGGTTGGGGTTAGAGTAATTAGGGATTAGGTGATGGTTAAGATTAGGTTTATTGAGGTTGGGGTTAGAGTAATTAGGGATTAGGTGATGGTTAAGATTAAGGAAACGTGGAACATAAAGGACAAGAGAACTGTCTGCAGCTACATAAACAGGCCCTAATTCAAACTTGGATCGATTTCTCAGCTCCTAAAGCTTGCTACAGAGATGTAGCCATGATTGGTTACAAGGGTTACAAGCTGTGCAATTATGCAGAAAATGTGCCCTTTCATTTGGGTTTCTTAATTTCATGTGGGGTTAGATGCAGTTCCTAACCTAAACAGCAGGTGCCAGCTTTCAGTAAGTCTGGGGTTAGCTTGGGGTTAGATGCAGTTCCTAACCTAAACAGCAGGTGCCAGCTTTCAGTAAGTCTGGGGTTAGCTTGGGGTTAGATGCAGTTCCTAACCTAAACAGCAGGTGCCAGCTTTCAGTAAGTCTGGGGTTAGCTTGGGGTTAGATGCAGTTCCTAACCTAAACAGCAGGTGCCAGCTTTCAGTAAGTCTGGGGTTAGCTTGGGGTTAGATGCAGTTCCTAACCTAAACAGCAGGTGCCAGCTTTCAGTAAGTCTGGGGTTAGCTTGGGGTTAGGCCTTGGATTGGGGGCGTGGTTAGGGTTTTGCTCATAGGTTAAGAGTTAAAACCAGAGGCGGCATTCAAATTAGTGGCATTGAAATGAGACGTATGCTAATCTTTGCTCTCCTATTGGCTGGAGGTAGCAGTATGCAAATGTCTGCTCTCCTATTGGCCGTATGCAAATGTTTGGAATCCCATTGGTTGAAACTCAAACATGTCCTTTTTGCTGGTTTGTAATGTCAATGATGTGTGTTGTATTGTACCACAGGGACTTTTATTTCCTTGGGGATCAGTAAAGCATCCATCAATCCATGTGTATGTCTAACTATTTGCCTACCTTTTATTTATTTATTTCAGCAGGACATGATCCGAGTCAGACTTGGAGCAGAAGATCCGTCCGTGGCCGAGGTGGGCAGCACACGACCCACACATCCACGAGACCACGAACCTATGACACACAACACACACACAAAAAAAACAAAACAAAACATATGATAAGCACAAAAATGCAATAATCGTTCAAGAACACGAATGGTAACCCCTGGTATCAGAATGAGATTCATGGGCCGAGTACGTGGACACACACACACACACACACACACACAGACACAGACACAGACACACACACACACACACACACACACACACAGGCAATTGGCAGTGTGTGTAATGTTAAAAAATAACAATAAAAAATAAAGGAACAGAACAGTAAAGTACCTGAATCGATTGAACAAGATGTGAACAGTTCGGTTGACATTCTTCTGACTTATCAGGTAGCCAAGGTTTGGTATTTTTTGGAATATGAGCTGTTGAAAAACCTGAAATCATACTAAGTGATGTGGCATGACTATTCCAAAAGATGGCAGCAGAGGATCAAAAATGAGCGGTGCCTTAGGATTCCGTCAAGCCGGGAAGTCGAGGCTTCCCAGCTTAAGAGAGAGTACGCACCGAATAGGCCCAATTTAACCCTAGTCTATTCATATGTCACTCATTAATTTGTTAATGTATACATATCATTAATTCATCAATAATTCATGATGCACTCACTATCAGTCGATGTATTAATTCATTGTTAATAAACTGGTAGTTAGGTGTTAGTATATGTTTAGTTATGTACACATGTTGTAAAGTGTTTACCGTCGTGTTCTCAGCGCGCTTGGCTCTTTAAACTTCTCTACGGTGTGTATTCTTGGTTTGCTTGTGGCAAAAAATATTACACAAACGTCCATATCCATACCCAAACATCCTCGAGGACTTCATGTTGACTGTGGCGCCCTCAGGTGTCCCTCTTGTGGTATAACCTTTTTTTCCTTATTCCTTTTTTATTTCATTAATATTACATAGGATATCGATTGATTTTGGGGGTTTCCATTTTAAATTATGTTTTAGGTCAATCAATTATATTGTATAATTTATGGTCAAGGTGGTTAAGGTAGGTCAGGGTTAGAAATATATCTATTGAGGTCGAAGTTGAATTAATTGTAGGTAGGGTGGGTTGTAGTCAGTCTAGTTTTAATCTAAATTGGGGTTAGGATGATGGGTGATTAGATTGCGGTTAAAATTCAGTTTATTTGGGGTCAGGGCTAGGATGATCAAAGATTAGGTTGTAGTAGAGCTTCAGTGTATTGAATTTAAAGTACTTGGAAATTGGGTTGAAGTTGTAATTAGGTTTATTAAGGTTAGAGTTGATATAATTATGGACTGAACTATAATTGAAATTTCATTTATTGTGATTGGGGACAGTGTAAATGAAGGTTAGGTTCTAGTTGGAAGGTTTATTAGGATTAGGGTTAGAATAATTGGGAGTTGGGTTATGGTTGAAATGGAGTTTATTGTGGTTGGGGTTGGAATAATTGGGAATTGGGTTGAAATTAGGTTTATTAAGCTTAGGGTTAGAGTAATTAGGGGTTGGGTCATGGTAAATAATTGGGGTAAGGTCATCGTTGAGATGAGTCTATTGAGGTTGGGGTTAGAGTAATTAGGGATTCGGTTATGGTTAAGATTAGGCTTATTGAGGTTGGGGTTGGAATAATTAGGAATGAGGTTATGGTTAAGATTAGGTTTATTGAGGTTGGGGTTAGAGTAATTAGGGATTAGGTGATGGTTAAGATTAGGTTTATTGAGGTTGGGGTTAGAGTAATTAGGGATTAGGTGATGGTTAAGATTAAGGAAACGTGGAACATAAAGGACAAGAGAACTGTCTGCAGCTACATAAACAGGCCCTAATTCAAACTTGGATCGATTTCTCAGCTCCTAAAGCTTGCTACAGAGATGTAGCCATGATTGGTTACAAGGGTTACAAGCTGTGCAATTATGCAGAAAATGTGCCCTTTCATTTGGGTTTCTTAATTTCATGTGGGGTTAGATGCAGTTCCTAACCTAAACAGCAGGTGCCAGCTTTCAGTAAGTCTGGGGTTAGCTTGGGGTTAGATGCAGTTCCTAACCTAAACAGCAGGTGCCACCTTGCAGTAAGTCTGGGGTTAGCTTGGGGTTAGATGCAGTTCCTAACCTAAACAGCAGGTGCCAGCTTTCAGTAAGTCTGGGGTTAGCTTGGGGTTAGATGCAGTTCCTAACCTAAACAGCAGGTGCCAGCTTTCAGTAAGTCTGGGGTTAGCTTGGGGTTAGATGCAGTTCCTAACCTAAACAGCAGGTGCCACCTTGCAGTAAGTCTGGGGTTAGCTTGGGGTTTGTTTTGTAATGAGGTACAAAAATCGGTTGACATTCTTCTGACTTAAAGATTGGAGCCCAGTAAAAGTAATTAGGCAGTGGGGGTACAAAAAAAGATAGCTGGTGTCGTTGGGGGGGTACGAGGTGGTTCATTCTACCTTGAAAGTCCTACAAACTGGTGCTGTATGACTTCTAAAAGTACATGAGGACGTTGTAACCGAAAACGTCCAGTAGATGGCAGCAGAGGGTTAAAAACGAGCGGTGCGTTTCCAGCTGTGAGCAGGGAGAAGTGGTCGGCTTGAAATGTAGTGTTTCCAATGCAAAGTGAAAGAGCTTTCCAAAATCTGTTCATAAAGTGTGTAAATAATTTCATGTAAAAAGCTCAATCCAGACAAACACAACATACAATGATATTATGTTCATGAAGGATATTCAGAGCTGGTGTCCGAACCCACTGGGATAGACGCCGATTGACTTTTAATTCATTCAAAATGGGATTTCTCAGCTCTTGAGGCTGCTACAGCATAGATGTAGCAACGATTGGTCAGAAGAACAAACTTCAAGCTGTGCACTAACACTGGAAAATGTGCCGTTTCATCGGGTTTCTTATTTCCTTTTCTTAATGTCGATGCAGTTCCGAACATGCCCTGCAGAGGTCAGATCCTTAAGCCGGGAAGCAGCGACCATATGGTGCAAGGTTCCCGGATTAAGAGAATGCGGCCGATCTGACCCTAGTCTACACTCAGTCAAATAATCGGGAAAATTCGAAGAAACGTCGTAGGACCTCCAAAATCGCACAGGGCGTGCAGGTCCAACCTACCAGCGACATATCGGAGCCCCGCGGTCCCGCGTGGAAAGACGGCCGAGATACGGGCCCCCGACGCGTACGCGAGTAGGCCCAAAAAACCACGTTTCGGGGTCCCGCGGCGGAACCGTAGGACGTAGGCGCACCGAAACCGAGCACGTCGGAGGGGGCCCGGCCACGAGCGACATATCGGAGCCCCGTCACCGTGGTCCGAAAGGCGGCCGAGACACGGGCCCCGACGCGTACGCGAGTAGTCGTCAGGCCCCAGACGACGTGCGGAGGTCCCGCGAGGGAACCGGATGTCGTAGGCCCACCGGACCAGAGTACGACGGACCGCGCGTAGGCACGAGCGACATATCGGAGCCCCGTGACCCTGGTCCTAAAGGCGTCCGAGATACGGGAATAATTGGGAATTGGGTTGAAATTAGGTTTATTAAGCTTAGGGTTAGAGTAATTAGGGGTTGGGTTATGGTAAATAATTGGGGTAAGGTCATCGTTGAGATGAGTCTATTGAGGTTGGGGTTAGAATAATTAGGGATTAGGTTATGGTTAAGATTAGGCTTATTGAGGTTGGGGTTGGAATAATTAGAAATGAGGTTATGGTTAAGATTAGGTTTATTGAGGTTGGGGTTAGAGTAATTAGGGATTAGGTGATGGTTAAGATTAGGTTTATTGAGGTTGGGGTTAGAGTAATTAGGGATTAGGTGATGGTTAAGATTAGGTTATGGTTAAGATTAGGTTTATTGAGGTTGGGGTTAGAGTAATTAGGGATTAGGTAATGGTTAAGATTAGGTTTATTGAGGTTGGGGTTAGAGTAATTAGGGATTAGGTTATGGTTAAGATTAGGCTTATTGAGGTTGGGGTTGGAATAATTAGGAATGAGGTTATGGTTAAGATTAGGTTTATTGAGGTTGGGGTTAGAGTAATTAGGGATTAGGTAATGGTTAAGATTAGGTTTATTGAGGTTGGGGTTAGAGTAATTAGGGATTAGGTAATGGTTAAGATTAGGTTTATTGAGGTTGGGGTTAGAATAATTAGGGATTAGGTAATGGTTAAGATTAGGTTTATTGAGGTTGGGGTTAGAATAATTAGGGATTAGGTTATGGTTAAAATTAAGGAAACGTGGAACATAAAGGACAAGAGAACTGTCTGCAGCTACATAAACAGGCCCTAATTCAAACTTGGATCGATTTCTCAGCTCCTAAAGCTTGCTACAGAGATGTAGCCATGATTGGTTACAAGGGTTACAAGCTGTGCAATTATGCAGAAAATGTGCCCTTTCATTTGGGTTTCTTAATTTCATGTGGGGTTAGATGCAGTTCCTAACCTAAACAGCAGGTGCCAGCTTTCAGTAAGTCTGGGGTTAGCTTGGGGTTAGATGCAGTTCCTAACCTAAACAGCAGGTGCCACCTTGCAGTAAGTCTGGGGTTAGCTTGGGGTTAGGCCTTGGATTGGGGGCGTGGTTAGGGTTTTGCTCATAGGTTAAGAGTTAAAACCAGAGGCGGCATTCAAATTAGTGGCATTGAAATGAGACGTATGCTAATCTTTGCTCTCCTATTGGCTGGAGGTAGCAGTATGCAAATGTCTGCTCTCCTATTGGCCGTATGCAAATGTTTGGAATCCCATTGGTTGAAACTCAAACATGTCCTTTTTGCTGGTTTGTAATGTCAATGATGTGTGTTGTATTGTACCACAGGGACTTTTATTTCCTTGGGGATCAGTAAAGCATCCATCAATCCATGTGTATGTCTAACTATTTGCCTACCTTTTATTTATTTATTTCAGCAGGACATGATCCGAGTCAGACTTGGAGCAGAAGATCCGTCCGTGGCCGAGGTGGGCAGCACACGACCCACACATCCACGAGACCACGAACCTATGACACACAACACACACACAAAAAAAACAAAACAAAACATATGATAAGCACAAAAATGCAATAATCGTTCAAGAACACGAATGGTAACCCCTGGTATCAGAATGAGATTCATGGGCCGAGTACGTGGACACACACACACACACACACACACACAGACACAGACACAGACACACACACACACACACACACACACACACACACACACAGGCAATTGGCAGTGTGTGTAATGTTAAAAAATAACAATAAAAAATAAAGGAACAGAACAGTAAAGTACCTGAATCGATTGAACAAGATGTGAACAGTTCGGTTGACATTCTTCTGACTTATCAGGTAGCCAAGGTTTGGTATTTTTTGGAATACGAGCTGTTGAAAAACCTGAAATCATACTAAGTGATGTGGCATGACTATTCCAAAAGATGGCAGCAGAGGATCAAAAATGAGCGGTGCCTTAGGATTCCGTCAAGCCGGGAAGTCGAGGCTTCCCAGCTTAAGAGAGAGTACGCACCGAATAGGCCCAATTTAACCCTAGTCTATTCATATGTCACTCATTAATTTGTTAATGTATACATATCATTAATTCATCAATAATTCATGATGCACTCACTATCAGTCGATGTATTAATTCATTGTTAATAAACTGGTAGTTAGGTGTTAGTATATGTTTAGTTATGTACACATGTTGTAAAGTGTTTACCGTCGTGTTCTCAGCGCGCTTGGCTCTTTAAACTTCTCTACGGTGTGTATTCTTGGTTTGCTTGTGGCAAAAAATATTACACAAACGTCCATATCCATACCCAAACATCCTCGAGGACTTCATGTTGACTGTGGCGCCCTCAGGTGTCCCTCTTGTGGTATAACCTTTTTTTCCTTATTCCTTTTTTATTTCATTAATATTACATAGGATATCGATTGATTTTGGGGGTTTCCATTTTAAATTATGTTTTAGGTCAATCAATTATATTGTATAATTTATGGTCAAGGTGGTTAAGGTAGGTCAGGGTTAGAAATATATCTATTGAGGTCGAAGTTGAATTAATTGTAGGTAGGGTGGGTTGTAGTCAGTCTAGTTTTAATCTAAATTGGGGTTAGGATGATGGGTGATTAGATTGCGGTTAAAATTCAGTTTATTTGGGGTCAGGGCTAGGATGATCAAAGATTAGGTTGTAGTAGAGCTTCAGTGTATTGAATTTAAAGTACTTGGAAATTGGGTTGAAGTTGTAATTAGGTTTATTAAGGTTAGAGTTGATATAATTATGGACTGAACTATAATTGAAATTTCATTTATTGTGATTGGGGACAGTGTAAATGAAGGTTAGGTTCTAGTTGGAAGGTTTATTAGGATTAGGGTTAGAATAATTGGGAGTTGGGTTATGGTTGAAATGGAGTTTATTGTGGTTGGGGTTGGAATAATTGGGAATTGGGTTGAAATTAGGTTTATTAAGCTTAGGGTTAGAGTAATTAGGGGTTGGGTTATGGTAAATAATTGGGGTAAGGTCATCGTTGAGATGAGTCTATTGAGGTTGGGGTTAGAGTAATTAGGGATTAGGTTATGGTTAAGATTAGGCTTATTGAGGTTGGGGTTAGGGTTAGGGTTAGGGTTAGGGTTAGGGTTAGGGTTAGGGTTAGGGTTAGGGTTAGGGTTAGGTTAAGAGTTAAAACCAGAGGCGGCATTCAAATTAGTGGCATTGAAATGAGACGTATGCTAATCTTTGCTCTCCTATTGGCTGGAGGTAGCAGTATGCAAATGTCTGCTCTCCTATTGGCCGTATGCAAATGTTTGGAATCCCATTGGTTGAAACTCAAACATGTCCTTTTTGCTGGTTTGTAATGTCAATGATGTGTGTTGTATTGTACCACAGGGACTTTTATTTCCTTGGGGATCAGTAAAGCATCCATCAATCCATGTGTATGTCTAACTATTTGCCTACCTTTTATTTATTTATTTCAGCAGGACATGATCCGAGTCAGACTTGGAGCAGAAGATCCGTCCGTGGCCGAGGTGGGCAGCACACGACCCACACATCCACGAGACCACGAACCTATGACACACAACACACACACAAAAAAAACAAAACAAAACATATGATAAGCACAAAAATGCAATAATCGTTCAAGAACACGAATGGTAACCCCTGGTATCAGAATGAGATTCATGGGCCGAGTACGTGGACACACACACACACACACACACACACACAGACACAGACACAGACACACACACACACACACACACACACACACACACACACAGGCAATTGGCAGTGTGTGTAATGTTAAAAAATAACAATAAAAAATAAAGGAACAGAACAGTAAAGTACCTGAATCGATTGAACAAGATGTGAACAGTTCGGTTGACATTCTTCTGACTTATCAGGTAGCCAAGGTTTGGTATTTTTTGGAATACGAGCTGTTGAAAAACCTGAAATCATACTAAGTGATGTGGCATGACTATTCCAAAAGATGGCAGCAGAGGATCAAAAATGAGCGGTGCCTTAGGATTCCGTCAAGCCGGGAAGTCGAGGCTTCCCAGCTTAAGAGAGAGTACGCACCGAATAGGCCCAATTTAACCCTAGTCTATTCATATGTCACTCATTAATTTGTTAATGTATACATATCATTAATTCATCAATAATTCATGATGCACTCACTATCAGTCGATGTATTAATTCATTGTTAATAAACTGGTAGTTAGGTGTTAGTATATGTTTAGTTATGTACACATGTTGTAAAGTGTTTACCGTCGTGTTCTCAGCGCGCTTGGCTCTTTAAACTTCTCTACGGTGTGTATTCTTGGTTTGCTTGTGGCAAAAAATATTACACAAACGTCCATATCCATACCCAAACATCCTCGAGGACTTCATGTTGACTGTGGCGCCCTCAGGTGTCCCTCTTGTGGTATAACCTTTTTTTCCTTATTCCTTTTTTATTTCATTAATATTACATAGGATATCGATTTATTTTGGGGGTTTCCATTTTAAATTATGTTTTAGGTCAATCAATTATATTGTATAATTTATGGTCAAGGTGGTTAAGGTAGGTCAGGGTTAGAAATATATCTATTGAGGTCGAAGTTGAATTAATTGTAGGTAGGGTGGGTTGTAGTCAGTCTAGTTTTAATCTAAATTGGGGTTAGGATGATGGGTGATTAGATTGCGGTTAAAATTCAGTTTATTTGGGGTCAGGGCTAGGATGATCAAAGATTAGGTTGTAGTAGAGCTTCAGTGTATTGAATTTAAAGTACTTGGAAATTGGGTTGAAGTTGTAATTAGGTTTATTAAGGTTAGAGTTGATATAATTATGGACTGAACTATAATTGAAATTTCATTTATTGTGATTGGGGACAGTGTAAATGAAGGTTAGGTTCTAGTTGGAAGGTTTATTAGGATTAGGGTTAGAATAATTGGGAGTTGGGTTATGGTTGAAATGGAGTTTATTGTGGTTGGGGTTGGAATAATTGGGAATTGGGTTGAAATTAGGTTTATTAAGCTTAGGGTTAGAGTAATTAGGGGTTGGGTCATGGTAAATAATTGGGGTAAGGTCATCGTTGAGATGAGTCTATTGAGGTTGGGGTTAGAGTAATTAGGGATTCGGTTATGGTTAAGATTAGGCTTATTGAGGTTGGGGTTGGAATAATTAGGAATGAGGTTATGGTTAAGATTAGGTTTATTGAGGTTGGGGTTAGAGTAATTAGGGATTAGGTGATGGTTAAGATTAGGTTTATTGAGGTTGGGGTTAGAGTAATTAGGGATTAGGTGATGGTTAAGATTAGGTTTATTGAGGTTGGGGTTAGAGTAATTAGGGATTAGGTTATGGTTAAGATTAGGCTTATTGAGGTTGGGGTTGGAATAATTAGGAATGAGGTTATGGTTAAGATTAGGTTTATTGAGGTTGGGGTTAGAGTAATTAGGGATTAGGTGATGGTTAAGATTAGGTTTATTGAGGTTGGGGTTAGAGTAATTAGGGATTAGGTGATGGTTAAGATTAAGGAAACGTGGAACATAAAGGACAAGAGAACTGTCTGCAGCTACATAAACAGGCCCTAATTCAAACTTGGATCGATTTCTCAGCTCCTAAAGCTTGCTACAGAGATGTAGCCATGATTGGTTACAAGGGTTACAAGCTGTGCAATTATGCAGAAAATGTGCCCTTTCATTTGGGTTTCTTAATTTCATGTGGGGTTAGATGCAGTTCCTAACCTAAACAGCAGGTGCCAGCTTTCAGTAAGTCTGGGGTTAGCTTGGGGTTAGATGCAGTTCCTAACCTAAACAGCAGGTGCCAGCTTTCAGTAAGTCTGGGGTTAGCTTGGGGTTAGATGCAGTTCCTAACCTAAACAGCAGGTGCCAGCTTTCAGTAAGTCTGGGGTTAGCTTGGGGTTAGATGCAGTTCCTAACCTAAACAGCAGGTGCCAGCTTTCAGTAAGTCTGGGGTTAGCTTGGGGTTAGATGCAGTTCCTAACCTAAACAGCAGGTGCCAGCTTTCAGTAAGTCTGGGGTTAGCTTGGGGTTAGGCCTTGGATTGGGGGCGTGGTTAGGGTTTTGCTCATAGGTTAAGAGTTAAAACCAGAGGCGGCATTCAAATTAGTGGCATTGAAATGAGACGTATGCTAATCTTTGCTCTCCTATTGGCTGGAGGTAGCAGTATGCAAATGTCTGCTCTCCTATTGGCCGTATGCAAATGTTTGGAATCCCATTGGTTGAAACTCAAACATGTCCTTTTTGCTGGTTTGTAATGTCAATGATGTGTGTTGTATTGTACCACAGGGACTTTTATTTCCTTGGGGATCAGTAAAGCATCCATCAATCCATGTGTATGTCTAACTATTTGCCTACCTTTTATTTATTTATTTCAGCAGGACATGATCCGAGTCAGACTTGGAGCAGAAGATCCGTCCGTGGCCGAGGTGGGCAGCACACGACCCACACATCCACGAGACCACGAACCTATGACACACAACACACACACAAAAAAAACAAAACAAAACATATGATAAGCACAAAAATGCAATAATCGTTCAAGAACACGAATGGTAACCCCTGGTATCAGAATGAGATTCATGGGCCGAGTACGTGGACACACACACACACACACACACACACAGAGACACAGACACAGACACACACACACACACACACACACACACACACACACACAGGCAATTGGCAGTGTGTGTAATGTTAAAAAATAACAATAAAAAATAAAGGAACAGAACAGTAAAGTACCTGAATCGATTGAACAAGATGTGAACAGTTCGGTTGACATTCTTCTGACTTATCAGGTAGCCAAGGTTTGGTATTTTTTGGAATACGAGCTGTTGAAAAACCTGAAATCATACTAAGTGATGTGGCATGACTATTCCAAAAGATGGCAGCAGAGGATCAAAAATGAGCGGTGCCTTAGGATTCCGTCAAGCCGGGAAGTCGAGGCTTCCCAGCTTAAGAGAGAGTACGCACCGAATAGGCCCAATTTAACCCTAGTCTATTCATATGTCACTCATTAATTTGTTAATGTATACATATCATTAATTCATCAATAATTCATGATGCACTCACTATCAGTCGATGTATTAATTCATTGTTAATAAACTGGTAGTTAGGTGTTAGTATATGTTTAGTTATGTACACATGTTGTAAAGTGTTTACCGTCGTGTTCTCAGCGCGCTTGGCTCTTTAAACTTCTCTACGGTGTGTATTCTTGGTTTGCTTGTGGCAAAAAATATTACACAAACGTCCATATCCATACCCAAACATCCTCGAGGACTTCATGTTGACTGTGGCGCCCTCAGGTGTCCCTCTTGTGGTATAACCTTTTTTTCCTTATTCCTTTTTTATTTCATTAATATTACATAGGATATCGATTTATTTTGGGGGTTTCCATTTTAAATTATGTTTTAGGTCAATCAATTATATTGTATAATTTATGGTCAAGGTGGTTAAGGTAGGTCAGGGTTAGAAATATATCTATTGAGGTCGAAGTTGAATTAATTGTAGGTAGGGTGGGTTGTAGTCAGTCTAGTTTTAATCTAAATTGGGGTTAGGATGATGGGTGATTAGATTGCGGTTAAAATTCAGTTTATTTGGGGTCAGGGCTAGGATGATCAAAGATTAGGTTGTAGTAGAGCTTCAGTGTATTGAATTTAAAGTACTTGGAAATTGGGTTGAAGTTGTAATTAGGTTTATTAAGGTTAGAGTTGATATAATTATGGACTGAACTATAATTGAAATTTCATTTATTGTGATTGGGGACAGTGTAAATGAAGGTTAGGTTCTAGTTGGAAGGTTTATTAAGCTTAGGGTTAGAGTAATTAGGGGTTGGGTTATGGTAAATAATTGGGGTAAGGTCATCGTTGAGATGAGTCTATTGAGGTTGGGGTTAGAGTAATTAGGGATTAGGTTATGGTTAAGATTAGGCTTATTGAGGTTGGGGTTGGAATAATTAGGAATGAGGTTATGGTTAAGATTAGGTTTATTGAGGTTGGGGTTAGAGTAATTAGGGATTAGGTGATGGTTAAGATTAGGTTTATTGAGGTTGGGGTTAGAGTAATTAGGGATTAGGTGATGGTTAAGATTAGGTTTATTGAGGTTGGGGTTAGAGTAATTAGGGATTAGGTTATGGTTAAGATTAGGCTTATTGAGGTTGGGGTTGGAATAATTAGGAATGAGGTTATGGTTAAGATTAGGTTTATTGAGGTTGGGGTTAGAGTAATTAGGGATTAGGTGATGGTTAAGATTAGGTTTATTGAGGTTGGGGTTAGAGTAATTAGGGATTAGGTGATGGTTAAGATTAAGGAAACGTGGAACATAAAGGACAAGAGAACTGTCTGCAGCTACATAAACAGGCCCTAATTCAAACTTGGATCGATTTCTCAGCTCCTAAAGCTTGCTACAGAGATGTAGCCATGATTGGTTACAAGGGTTACAAGCTGTGCAATTATGCAGAAAATGTGCCCTTTCATTTGGGTTTCTTAATTTCATGTGGGGTTAGATGCAGTTCCTAACCTAAACAGCAGGTGCCAGCTTTCAGTAAGTCTGGGGTTAGCTTGGGGTTAGATGCAGTTCCTAACCTAAACAGCAGGTGCCAGCTTTCAGTAAGTCTGGGGTTAGCTTGGGGTTAGATGCAGTTCCTAACCTAAACAGCAGGTGCCAGCTTTCAGTAAGTCTGGGGTTAGCTTGGGGTTAGATGCAGTTCCTAACCTAAACAGCAGGTGCCAGCTTTCAGTAAGTCTGGGGTTAGCTTGGGGTTAGATGCAGTTCCTAACCTAAACAGCAGGTGCCAGCTTTCAGTAAGTCTGGGGTTAGCTTGGGGTTAGGCCTTGGATTGGGGGCGTGGTTAGGGTTTTGCTCATAGGTTAAGAGTTAAAACCAGAGGCGGCATTCAAATTAGTGGCATTGAAATGAGACGTATGCTAATCTTTGCTCTCCTATTGGCTGGAGGTAGCAGTATGCAAATGTCTGCTCTCCTATTGGCCGTATGCAAATGTTTGGAATCCCATTGGTTGAAACTCAAACATGTCCTTTTTGCTGGTTTGTAATGTCAATGATGTGTGTTGTATTGTACCACAGGGACTTTTATTTCCTTGGGGATCAGTAAAGCATCCATCAATCCATGTGTATGTCTAACTATTTGCCTACCTTTTATTTATTTATTTCAGCAGGACATGATCCGAGTCAGACTTGGAGCAGAAGATCCGTCCGTGGCCGAGGTGGGCAGCACACGACCCACACATCCACGAGACCACGAACCTATGACACACAACACACACACAAAAAAAACAAAACAAAACATATGATAAGCACAAAAATGCAATAATCGTTCAAGAACACGAATGGTAACCCCTGGTATCAGAATGAGATTCATGGGCCGAGTACGTGGACACACACACACACACACACACACACAGACACAGACACAGACACACACACACACACACACACACACACACACACAGGCAATTGGCAGTGTGTGTAATGTTAAAAAATAACAATAAAAAATAAAGGAACAGAACAGTAAAGTACCTGAATCGATTGAACAAGATGTGAACAGTTCGGTTGACATTCTTCTGACTTATCAGGTAGCCAAGGTTTGGTATTTTTTGGAATATGAGCTGTTGAAAAACCTGAAATCATACTAAGTGATGTGGCATGACTATTCCAAAAGATGGCAGCAGAGGATCAAAAATGAGCGGTGCCTTAGGATTCCGTCAAGCCGGGAAGTCGAGGCTTCCCAGCTTAAGAGAGAGTACGCACCGAATAGGCCCAATTTAACCCTAGTCTATTCATATGTCACTCATTAATTTGTTAATGTATACATATCATTAATTCATCAATAATTCATGATGCACTCACTATCAGTCGATGTATTAATTCATTGTTAATAAACTGGTAGTTAGGTGTTAGTATATGTTTAGTTATGTACACATGTTGTAAAGTGTTTACCGTCGTGTTCTCAGCGCGCTTGGCTCTTTAAACTTCTCTACGGTGTGTATTCTTGGTTTGCTTGTGGCAAAAAATATTACACAAACGTCCATATCCATACCCAAACATCCTCGAGGACTTCATGTTGACTGTGGCGCCCTCAGGTGTCCCTCTTGTGGTATAACCTTTTTTTCCTTATTCCTTTTTTATTTCATTAATATTACATAGGATATCGATTGATTTTGGGGGTTTCCATTTTAAATTATGTTTTAGGTCAATCAATTATATTGTATAATTTATGGTCAAGGTGGTTAAGGTAGGTCAGGGTTAGAAATATATCTATTGAGGTCGAAGTTGAATTAATTGTAGGTAGGGTGGGTTGTAGTCAGTCTAGTTTTAATCTAAATTGGGGTTAGGATGATGGGTGATTAGATTGCGGTTAAAATTCAGTTTATTTGGGGTCAGGGCTAGGATGATCAAAGATTAGGTTGTAGTAGAGCTTCAGTGTATTGAATTTAAAGTACTTGGAAATTGGGTTGAAGTTGTAATTAGGTTTATTAAGGTTAGAGTTGATATAATTATGGACTGAACTATAATTGAAATTTCATTTATTGTGATTGGGGACAGTGTAAATGAAGGTTAGGTTCTAGTTGGAAGGTTTATTAGGATTAGGGTTAGAATAATTGGGAGTTGGGTTATGGTTGAAATGGAGTTTATTGTGGTTGGGGTTGGAATAATTGGGAATTGGGTTGAAATTAGGTTTATTAAGCTTAGGGTTAGAGTAATTAGGGGTTGGGTCATGGTAAATAATTGGGGTAAGGTCATCGTTGAGATGAGTCTATTGAGGTTGGGGTTAGAGTAATTAGGGATTCGGTTATGGTTAAGATTAGGCTTATTGAGGTTGGGGTTGGAATAATTAGGAATGAGGTTATGGTTAAGATTAGGTTTATTGAGGTTGGGGTTAGAGTAATTAGGGATTAGGTGATGGTTAAGATTAGGTTTATTGAGGTTGGGGTTAGAGTAATTAGGGATTAGGTGATGGTTAAGATTAAGGAAACGTGGAACATAAAGGACAAGAGAACTGTCTGCAGCTACATAAACAGGCCCTAATTCAAACTTGGATCGATTTCTCAGCTCCTAAAGCTTGCTACAGAGATGTAGCCATGATTGGTTACAAGGGTTACAAGCTGTGCAATTATGCAGAAAATGTGCCCTTTCATTTGGGTTTCTTAATTTCATGTGGGGTTAGATGCAGTTCCTAACCTAAACAGCAGGTGCCAGCTTTCAGTAAGTCTGGGGTTAGCTTGGGGTTAGATGCAGTTCCTAACCTAAACAGCAGGTGCCACCTTGCAGTAAGTCTGGGGTTAGCTTGGGGTTAGGCCTTGGATTGGGGGCGTGGTTAGGGTTTTGCTCATAGGTTAAGAGTTAAAACCAGAGGCGGCATTCAAATTAGTGGCATTGAAATGAGACGTATGCTAATCTTTGCTCTCCTATTGGCTGGAGGTAGCAGTATGCAAATGTCTGCTCTCCTATTGGCCGTATGCAAATGTTTGGAATCCCATTGGTTGAAACTCAAACATGTCCTTTTTGCTGGTTTGTAATGTCAATGATGTGTGTTGTATTGTACCACAGGGACTTTTATTTCCTTGGATCTGTCTCGCGTGTGTATAGCTGGTGTCGTTGGGGGGGTACGAGGTGGTTCATTCTACCTTGAAAGTCCTACAAACTGGTGCTGTATGACTTCTAAAAGTACATGAGGACGTTGTAACCGAAAACGTCCAGTAGATGGCAGCAGAGGGTTAAAAACGAGCGGTGCGTTTCCAGCTGTGAGCAGGGAGAAGTGGTCGGCTTGAAATGTAGTGTTTCCAATGCAAAGTGAAAGAGCTTTCCAAAATCTGTTCATAAAGTGTGTAAATAATTTCATGTAAAAAGCTCAATCCAGACAAACACAACATACAATGATATTATGTTCATGAAGGATATTCAGAGCTGGTGTCCGAACCCACTGGGATAGACGCCGATTGACTTTTAATTCATTCAAAATGGGATTTCTCAGCTCTTGAGGCTGCTACAGCATAGATGTAGCAACGATTGGTCAGAAGAACAAACTTCAAGCTGTGCACTAACACTGGAAAATGTGCCGTTTCATCGGGTTTCTTATTTCCTTTTCTTAATGTCGATGCAGTTCCGAACATGCCCTGCAGAGGTCAGATCCTTAAGCCGGGAAGCAGCGACCATATGGTGCAAGGTTCCCGGATTAAGAGAATGCGGCCGATCTGACCCTAGTCTACACTCAGTCAAATAATCGGGAAAATTCGAAGAAACGTCGTAGGACCTCCAAAATCGCACAGGGCGTGCAGGTCCAACCTACCAGCGACATATCGGAGCCCCGCGGTCCCGCGTGGAAAGACGGCCGAGATACGGGCCCCCGACGCGTACGCGAGTAGGCCCAAAAAACCACGTTTCGGGGTCCCGCGGCGGAACCGTAGGACGTAGGCGCACCGAAACCGAGCACGTCGGAGGGGGCCCGGCCACGAGCGACATATCGGAGCCCCGTCACCGTGGTCCGAAAGGCGGCCGAGACACGGGCCCCGACGCGTACGCGAGTAGTCGTCAGGCCCCAGACGACGTGCGGAGGTCCCGCGAGGGAACCGGATGTCGTAGGCCCACCGGACCAGAGTACGACGGACCGCGCGTAGGCACGAGCGACATATCGGAGCCCCGTGACCCTGGTCCTAAAGGCGTCCGAGATACGGGAATAATTGGGAATTGGGTTGAAATTAGGTTTATTAAGCTTAGGGTTAGAGTAATTAGGGGTTGGGTTATGGTAAATAATTGGGGTAAGGTCATCGTTGAGATGAGTCTATTGAGGTTGGGGTTAGAATAATTAGGGATTAGGTTATGGTTAAGATTAGGCTTATTGAGGTTGGGGTTGGAATAATTAGAAATGAGGTTATGGTTAAGATTAGGTTTATTGAGGTTGGGGTTAGAGTAATTAGGGATTAGGTGATGGTTAAGATTAGGTTTATTGAGGTTGGGGTTAGAGTAATTAGGGATTAGGTGATGGTTAAGATTAGGTTATGGTTAAGATTAGGTTTATTGAGGTTGGGGTTAGAGTAATTAGGGATTAGGTAATGGTTAAGATTAGGTTTATTGAGGTTGGGGTTAGAGTAATTAGGGATTAGGTTATGGTTAAGATTAGGCTTATTGAGGTTGGGGTTGGAATAATTAGGAATGAGGTTATGGTTAAGATTAGGTTTATTGAGGTTGGGGTTAGAGTAATTAGGGATTAGGTAATGGTTAAGATTAGGTTTATTGAGGTTGGGGTTAGAGTAATTAGGGATTAGGTAATGGTTAAGATTAGGTTTATTGAGGTTGGGGTTAGAATAATTAGGGATTAGGTAATGGTTAAGATTAGGTTTATTGAGGTTGGGGTTAGAATAATTAGGGATTAG
Source organism: Trichomycterus rosablanca (assembly GCF_030014385.1). Classification (NCBI taxonomy): domain Eukaryota; kingdom Metazoa; phylum Chordata; class Actinopteri; order Siluriformes; family Trichomycteridae; genus Trichomycterus; species Trichomycterus rosablanca. The sequence continues at coordinate 11,447 of NW_026947167.1, read as the reverse complement.
GTTATGGTTAAAATTAAGGAAACGTGGAACATAAAGGACAAGAGAACTGTCTGCAGCTACATAAACAGGCCCTAATTCAAACTTGGATCGATTTCTCAGCTCCTAAAGCTTGCTACAGAGATGTAGCCATGATTGGTTACAAGGGTTACAAGCTGTGCAATTATGCAGAAAATGTGCCCTTTCATTTGGGTTTCTTAATTTCATGTGGGGTTAGATGCAGTTCCTAACCTAAACAGCAGGTGCCAGCTTTCAGTAAGTCTGGGGTTAGCTTGGGGTTAGATGCAGTTCCTAACCTAAACAGCAGGTGCCACCTTGCAGTAAGTCTGGGGTTAGCTTGGGGTTAGGCCTTGGATTGGGGGCGTGGTTAGGGTTTTGCTCATAGGTTAAGAGTTAAAACCAGAGGCGGCATTCAAATTAGTGGCATTGAAATGAGACGTATGCTAATCTTTGCTCTCCTATTGGCTGGAGGTAGCAGTATGCAAATGTCTGCTCTCCTATTGGCCGTATGCAAATGTTTGGAATCCCATTGGTTGAAACTCAAACATGTCCTTTTTGCTGGTTTGTAATGTCAATGATGTGTGTTGTATTGTACCACAGGGACTTTTATTTCCTTGGGGATCAGTAAAGCATCCATCAATCCATGTGTATGTCTAACTATTTGCCTACCTTTTATTTATTTATTTCAGCAGGACATGATCCGAGTCAGACTTGGAGCAGAAGATCCGTCCGTGGCCGAGGTGGGCAGCACACGACCCACACATCCACGAGACCACGAACCTATGACACACAACACACACACAAAAAAAACAAAACAAAACATATGATAAGCACAAAAATGCAATAATCGTTCAAGAACACGAATGGTAACCCCTGGTATCAGAATGAGATTCATGGGCCGAGTACGTGGACACACACACACACACACACACACACAGACACAGACACAGACACACACACACACACACACACACACACACACACACACACACAGGCAATTGGCAGTGTGTGTAATGTTAAAAAATAACAATAAAAAATAAAGGAACAGAACAGTAAAGTACCTGAATCGATTGAACAAGATGTGAACAGTTCGGTTGACATTCTTCTGACTTATCAGGTAGCCAAGGTTTGGTATTTTTTGGAATACGAGCTGTTGAAAAACCTGAAATCATACTAAGTGATGTGGCATGACTATTCCAAAAGATGGCAGCAGAGGATCAAAAATGAGCGGTGCCTTAGGATTCCGTCAAGCCGGGAAGTCGAGGCTTCCCAGCTTAAGAGAGAGTACGCACCGAATAGGCCCAATTTAACCCTAGTCTATTCATATGTCACTCATTAATTTGTTAATGTATACATATCATTAATTCATCAATAATTCATGATGCACTCACTATCAGTCGATGTATTAATTCATTGTTAATAAACTGGTAGTTAGGTGTTAGTATATGTTTAGTTATGTACACATGTTGTAAAGTGTTTACCGTCGTGTTCTCAGCGCGCTTGGCTCTTTAAACTTCTCTACGGTGTGTATTCTTGGTTTGCTTGTGGCAAAAAATATTACACAAACGTCCATATCCATACCCAAACATCCTCGAGGACTTCATGTTGACTGTGGCGCCCTCAGGTGTCCCTCTTGTGGTATAACCTTTTTTTCCTTATTCCTTTTTTATTTCATTAATATTACATAGGATATCGATTTATTTTGGGGGTTTCCATTTTAAATTATGTTTTAGGTCAATCAATTATATTGTATAATTTATGGTCAAGGTGGTTAAGGTAGGTCAGGGTTAGAAATATATCTATTGAGGTCGAAGTTGAATTAATTGTAGGTAGGGTGGGTTGTAGTCAGTCTAGTTTTAATCTAAATTGGGGTTAGGATGATGGGTGATTAGATTGCGGTTAAAATTCAGTTTATTTGGGGTCAGGGCTAGGATGATCAAAGATTAGGTTGTAGTAGAGCTTCAGTGTATTGAATTTAAAGTACTTGGAAATTGGGTTGAAGTTGTAATTAGGTTTATTAAGGTTAGAGTTGATATAATTATGGACTGAACTATAATTGAAATTTCATTTATTGTGATTGGGGACAGTGTAAATGAAGGTTAGGTTCTAGTTGGAAGGTTTATTAGGATTAGGGTTAGAATAATTGGGAGTTGGGTTATGGTTGAAATGGAGTTTATTGTGGTTGGGGTTGGAATAATTGGGAATTGGGTTGAAATTAGGTTTATTAAGCTTAGGGTTAGAGTAATTAGGGGTTGGGTTATGGTAAATAATTGGGGTAAGGTCATCGTTGAGATGAGTCTATTGAGGTTGGGGTTAGAGTAATTAGGGATTAGGTTATGGTTAAGATTAGGCTTATTGAGGTTGGGGTTGGAATAATTAGGAATGAGGTTATGGTTAAGATTAGGTTTATTGAGGTTGGGGTTAGAGTAATTAGGGATTAGGTGATGGTTAAGATTAGGTTTATTGAGGTTGGGGTTAGAGTAATTAGGGATTAGGTGATGGTTAAGATTAGGTTTATTGAGGTTGGGGTTAGAGTAATTAGGGATTAGGTTATGGTTAAGATTAGGCTTATTGAGGTTGGGGTTGGAAGGGTTAGGGTTAGGGTTAGGGTTAGGGTTAGGGTTAGGGTTAGGGTTAGGGTTAGGGTTAGGGTTAGGTTAAGAGTTAAAACCAGAGGCGGCATTCAAATTAGTGGCATTGAAATGAGACGTATGCTAATCTTTGCTCTCCTATTGGCTGGAGGTAGCAGTATGCAAATGTCTGCTCTCCTATTGGCCGTATGCAAATGTTTGGAATCCCATTGGTTGAAACTCAAACATGTCCTTTTTGCTGGTTTGTAATGTCAATGATGTGTGTTGTATTGTACCACAGGGACTTTTATTTCCTTGGGGATCAGTAAAGCATCCATCAATCCATGTGTATGTCTAACTATTTGCCTACCTTTTATTTATTTATTTCAGCAGGACATGATCCGAGTCAGACTTGGAGCAGAAGATCCGTCCGTGGCCGAGGTGGGCAGCACACGACCCACACATCCACGAGACCACGAACCTATGACACACAACACACACACAAAAAAAACAAAACAAAACATATGATAAGCACAAAAATGCAATAATCGTTCAAGAACACGAATGGTAACCCCTGGTATCAGAATGAGATTCATGGGCCGAGTACGTGGACACACACACACACACACACACACACAGACACAGACACAGACACACACACACACACACACACACACACACACACAGGCAATTGGCAGTGTGTGTAATGTTAAAAAATAACAATAAAAAATAAAGGAACAGAACAGTAAAGTACCTGAATCGATTGAACAAGATGTGAACAGTTCGGTTGACATTCTTCTGACTTATCAGGTAGCCAAGGTTTGGTATTTTTTGGAATACGAGCTGTTGAAAAACCTGAAATCATACTAAGTGATGTGGCATGACTATTCCAAAAGATGGCAGCAGAGGATCAAAAATGAGCGGTGCCTTAGGATTCCGTCAAGCCGGGAAGTCGAGGCTTCCCAGCTTAAGAGAGAGTACGCACCGAATAGGCCCAATTTAACCCTAGTCTATTCATATGTCACTCATTAATTTGTTAATGTATACATATCATTAATTCATCAATAATTCATGATGCACTCACTATCAGTCGATGTATTAATTCATTGTTAATAAACTGGTAGTTAGGTGTTAGTATATGTTTAGTTATGTACACATGTTGTAAAGTGTTTACCGTCGTGTTCTCAGCGCGCTTGGCTCTTTAAACTTCTCTACGGTGTGTATTCTTGGTTTGCTTGTGGCAAAAAATATTACACAAACGTCCATATCCATACCCAAACATCCTCGAGGACTTCATGTTGACTGTGGCGCCCTCAGGTGTCCCTCTTGTGGTATAACCTTTTTTTCCTTATTCCTTTTTTATTTCATTAATATTACATAGGATATCGATTTATTTTGGGGGTTTCCATTTTAAATTATGTTTTAGGTCAATCAATTATATTGTATAATTTATGGTCAAGGTGGTTAAGGTAGGTCAGGGTTAGAAATATATCTATTGAGGTCGAAGTTGAATTAATTGTAGGTAGGGTGGGTTGTAGTCAGTCTAGTTTTAATCTAAATTGGGGTTAGGATGATGGGTGATTAGATTGCGGTTAAAATTCAGTTTATTTGGGGTCAGGGCTAGGATGATCAAAGATTAGGTTGTAGTAGAGCTTCAGTGTATTGAATTTAAAGTACTTGGAAATTGGGTTGAAGTTGTAATTAGGTTTATTAAGGTTAGAGTTGATATAATTATGGACTGAACTATAATTGAAATTTCATTTATTGTGATTGGGGACAGTGTAAATGAAGGTTAGGTTCTAGTTGGAAGGTTTATTAGGATTAGGGTTAGAATAATTGGGAGTTGGGTTATGGTTGAAATGGAGTTTATTGTGGTTGGGGTTGGAATAATTGGGAATTGGGTTGAAATTAGGTTTATTAAGCTTAGGGTTAGAGTAATTAGGGGTTGGGTTATGGTAAATAATTGGGGTAAGGTCATCGTTGAGATGAGTCTATTGAGGTTGGGGTTAGAGTAATTAGGGATTAGGTTATGGTTAAGATTAGGCTTATTGAGGTTGGGGTTGGAATAATTAGGAATGAGGTTATGGTTAAGATTAGGTTTATTGAGGTTGGGGTTAGAGTAATTAGGGATTAGGTGATGGTTAAGATTAGGTTTATTGAGGTTGGGGTTAGAGTAATTAGGGATTAGGTGATGGTTAAGATTAGGTTTATTGAGGTTGGGGTTAGAGTAATTAGGGATTAGGTTATGGTTAAGATTAGGCTTATTGAGGTTGGGGTTGGAATAATTAGGAATGAGGTTATGGTTAAGATTAGGTTTATTGAGGTTGGGGTTAGAGTAATTAGGGATTAGGTGATGGTTAAGATTAGGTTTATTGAGGTTGGGGTTAGAGTAATTAGGGATTAGGTGATGGTTAAGATTAAGGAAACGTGGAACATAAAGGACAAGAGAACTGTCTGCAGCTACATAAACAGGCCCTAATTCAAACTTGGATCGATTTCTCAGCTCCTAAAGCTTGCTACAGAGATGTAGCCATGATTGGTTACAAGGGTTACAAGCTGTGCAATTATGCAGAAAATGTGCCCTTTCATTTGGGTTTCTTAATTTCATGTGGGGTTAGATGCAGTTCCTAACCTAAACAGCAGGTGCCAGCTTTCAGTAAGTCTGGGGTTAGCTTGGGGTTAGATGCAGTTCCTAACCTAAACAGCAGGTGCCAGCTTTCAGTAAGTCTGGGGTTAGCTTGGGGTTAGATGCAGTTCCTAACCTAAACAGCAGGTGCCAGCTTTCAGTAAGTCTGGGGTTAGCTTGGGGTTAGATGCAGTTCCTAACCTAAACAGCAGGTGCCAGCTTTCAGTAAGTCTGGGGTTAGCTTGGGGTTAGATGCAGTTCCTAACCTAAACAGCAGGTGCCAGCTTTCAGTAAGTCTGGGGTTAGCTTGGGGTTAGGCCTTGGATTGGGGGCGTGGTTAGGGTTTTGCTCATAGGTTAAGAGTTAAAACCAGAGGCGGCATTCAAATTAGTGGCATTGAAATGAGACGTATGCTAATCTTTGCTCTCCTATTGGCTGGAGGTAGCAGTATGCAAATGTCTGCTCTCCTATTGGCCGTATGCAAATGTTTGGAATCCCATTGGTTGAAACTCAAACATGTCCTTTTTGCTGGTTTGTAATGTCAATGATGTGTGTTGTATTGTACCACAGGGACTTTTATTTCCTTGGGGATCAGTAAAGCATCCATCAATCCATGTGTATGTCTAACTATTTGCCTACCTTTTATTTATTTATTTCAGCAGGACATGATCCGAGTCAGACTTGGAGCAGAAGATCCGTCCGTGGCCGAGGTGGGCAGCACACGACCCACACATCCACGAGACCACGAACCTATGACACACAACACACACACAAAAAAAACAAAACAAAACATATGATAAGCACAAAAATGCAATAATCGTTCAAGAACACGAATGGTAACCCCTGGTATCAGAATGAGATTCATGGGCCGAGTACGTGGACACACACACACACACACACACACACAGACACAGACACAGACACACACACACACACACACACACACACACAGGCAATTGGCAGTGTGTGTAATGTTAAAAAATAACAATAAAAAATAAAGGAACAGAACAGTAAAGTACCTGAATCGATTGAACAAGATGTGAACAGTTCGGTTGACATTCTTCTGACTTATCAGGTAGCCAAGGTTTGGTATTTTTTGGAATATGAGCTGTTGAAAAACCTGAAATCATACTAAGTGATGTGGCATGACTATTCCAAAAGATGGCAGCAGAGGATCAAAAATGAGCGGTGCCTTAGGATTCCGTCAAGCCGGGAAGTCGAGGCTTCCCAGCTTAAGAGAGAGTACGCACCGAATAGGCCCAATTTAACCCTAGTCTATTCATATGTCACTCATTAATTTGTTAATGTATACATATCATTAATTCATCAATAATTCATGATGCACTCACTATCAGTCGATGTATTAATTCATTGTTAATAAACTGGTAGTTAGGTGTTAGTATATGTTTAGTTATGTACACATGTTGTAAAGTGTTTACCGTCGTGTTCTCAGCGCGCTTGGCTCTTTAAACTTCTCTACGGTGTGTATTCTTGGTTTGCTTGTGGCAAAAAATATTACACAAACGTCCATATCCATACCCAAACATCCTCGAGGACTTCATGTTGACTGTGGCGCCCTCAGGTGTCCCTCTTGTGGTATAACCTTTTTTTCCTTATTCCTTTTTTATTTCATTAATATTACATAGGATATCGATTGATTTTGGGGGTTTCCATTTTAAATTATGTTTTAGGTCAATCAATTATATTGTATAATTTATGGTCAAGGTGGTTAAGGTAGGTCAGGGTTAGAAATATATCTATTGAGGTCGAAGTTGAATTAATTGTAGGTAGGGTGGGTTGTAGTCAGTCTAGTTTTAATCTAAATTGGGGTTAGGATGATGGGTGATTAGATTGCGGTTAAAATTCAGTTTATTTGGGGTCAGGGCTAGGATGATCAAAGATTAGGTTGTAGTAGAGCTTCAGTGTATTGAATTTAAAGTACTTGGAAATTGGGTTGAAGTTGTAATTAGGTTTATTAAGGTTAGAGTTGATATAATTATGGACTGAACTATAATTGAAATTTCATTTATTGTGATTGGGGACAGTGTAAATGAAGGTTAGGTTCTAGTTGGAAGGTTTATTAGGATTAGGGTTAGAATAATTGGGAGTTGGGTTATGGTTGAAATGGAGTTTATTGTGGTTGGGGTTGGAATAATTGGGAATTGGGTTGAAATTAGGTTTATTAAGCTTAGGGTTAGAGTAATTAGGGGTTGGGTCATGGTAAATAATTGGGGTAAGGTCATCGTTGAGATGAGTCTATTGAGGTTGGGGTTAGAGTAATTAGGGATTCGGTTATGGTTAAGATTAGGCTTATTGAGGTTGGGGTTGGAATAATTAGGAATGAGGTTATGGTTAAGATTAGGTTTATTGAGGTTGGGGTTAGAGTAATTAGGGATTAGGTGATGGTTAAGATTAGGTTTATTGAGGTTGGGGTTAGAGTAATTAGGGATTAGGTGATGGTTAAGATTAAGGAAACGTGGAACATAAAGGACAAGAGAACTGTCTGCAGCTACATAAACAGGCCCTAATTCAAACTTGGATCGATTTCTCAGCTCCTAAAGCTTGCTACAGAGATGTAGCCATGATTGGTTACAAGGGTTACAAGCTGTGCAATTATGCAGAAAATGTGCCCTTTCATTTGGGTTTCTTAATTTCATGTGGGGTTAGATGCAGTTCCTAACCTAAACAGCAGGTGCCAGCTTTCAGTAAGTCTGGGGTTAGCTTGGGGTTAGATGCAGTTCCTAACCTAAACAGCAGGTGCCACCTTGCAGTAAGTCTGGGGTTAGCTTGGGGTTAGATGCAGTTCCTAACCTAAACAGCAGGTGCCAGCTTTCAGTAAGTCTGGGGTTAGCTTGGGGTTAGATGCAGTTCCTAACCTAAACAGCAGGTGCCAGCTTTCAGTAAGTCTGGGGTTAGCTTGGGGTTAGATGCAGTTCCTAACCTAAACAGCAGGTGCCACCTTGCAGTAAGTCTGGGGTTAGCTTGGGGTTTGTTTTGTAATGAGGTACAAAAATCGGTTGACATTCTTCTGACTTAAAGATTGGAGCCCAGTAAAAGTAATTAGGCAGTGGGGGTACAAAAAAAGATAGCTGGTGTCGTTGGGGGGGTACGAGGTGGTTCATTCTACCTTGAAAGTCCTACAAACTGGTGCTGTATGACTTCTAAAAGTACATGAGGACGTTGTAACCGAAAACGTCCAGTAGATGGCAGCAGAGGGTTAAAAACGAGCGGTGCGTTTCCAGCTGTGAGCAGGGAGAAGTGGTCGGCTTGAAATGTAGTGTTTCCAATGCAAAGTGAAAGAGCTTTCCAAAATCTGTTCATAAAGTGTGTAAATAATTTCATGTAAAAAGCTCAATCCAGACAAACACAACATACAATGATATTATGTTCATGAAGGATATTCAGAGCTGGTGTCCGAACCCACTGGGATAGACGCCGATTGACTTTTAATTCATTCAAAATGGGATTTCTCAGCTCTTGAGGCTGCTACAGCATAGATGTAGCAACGATTGGTCAGAAGAACAAACTTCAAGCTGTGCACTAACACTGGAAAATGTGCCGTTTCATCGGGTTTCTTATTTCCTTTTCTTAATGTCGATGCAGTTCCGAACATGCCCTGCAGAGGTCAGATCCTTAAGCCGGGAAGCAGCGACCATATGGTGCAAGGTTCCCGGATTAAGAGAATGCGGCCGATCTGACCCTAGTCTACACTCAGTCAAATAATCGGGAAAATTCGAAGAAACGTCGTAGGACCTCCAAAATCGCACAGGGCGTGCAGGTCCAACCTACCAGCGACATATCGGAGCCCCGCGGTCCCGCGTGGAAAGACGGCCGAGATACGGGCCCCCGACGCGTACGCGAGTAGGCCCAAAAAACCACGTTTCGGGGTCCCGCGGCGGAACCGTAGGACGTAGGCGCACCGAAACCGAGCACGTCGGAGGGGGCCCGGCCACGAGCGACATATCGGAGCCCCGTCACCGTGGTCCGAAAGGCGGCCGAGACACGGGCCCCGACGCGTACGCGAGTAGTCGTCAGGCCCCAGACGACGTGCGGAGGTCCCGCGAGGGAACCGGATGTCGTAGGCCCACCGGACCAGAGTACGACGGACCGCGCGTAGGCACGAGCGACATATCGGAGCCCCGTGACCCTGGTCCTAAAGGCGTCCGAGATACGGGAATAATTGGGAATTGGGTTGAAATTAGGTTTATTAAGCTTAGGGTTAGAGTAATTAGGGGTTGGGTTATGGTAAATAATTGGGGTAAGGTCATCGTTGAGATGAGTCTATTGAGGTTGGGGTTAGAATAATTAGGGATTAGGTTATGGTTAAGATTAGGCTTATTGAGGTTGGGGTTGGAATAATTAGAAATGAGGTTATGGTTAAGATTAGGTTTATTGAGGTTGGGGTTAGAGTAATTAGGGATTAGGTGATGGTTAAGATTAGGTTTATTGAGGTTGGGGTTAGAGTAATTAGGGATTAGGTGATGGTTAAGATTAGGTTATGGTTAAGATTAGGTTTATTGAGGTTGGGGTTAGAGTAATTAGGGATTAGGTAATGGTTAAGATTAGGTTTATTGAGGTTGGGGTTAGAGTAATTAGGGATTAGGTTATGGTTAAGATTAGGCTTATTGAGGTTGGGGTTGGAATAATTAGGAATGAGGTTATGGTTAAGATTAGGTTTATTGAGGTTGGGGTTAGAGTAATTAGGGATTAGGTAATGGTTAAGATTAGGTTTATTGAGGTTGGGGTTAGAGTAATTAGGGATTAGGTAATGGTTAAGATTAGGTTTATTGAGGTTGGGGTTAGAATAATTAGGGATTAGGTAATGGTTAAGATTAGGTTTATTGAGGTTGGGGTTAGAATAATTAGGGATTAGGTTATGGTTAAAATTAAGGAAACGTGGAACATAAAGGACAAGAGAACTGTCTGCAGCTACATAAACAGGCCCTAATTCAAACTTGGATCGATTTCTCAGCTCCTAAAGCTTGCTACAGAGATGTAGCCATGATTGGTTACAAGGGTTACAAGCTGTGCAATTATGCAGAAAATGTGCCCTTTCATTTGGGTTTCTTAATTTCATGTGGGGTTAGATGCAGTTCCTAACCTAAACAGCAGGTGCCAGCTTTCAGTAAGTCTGGGGTTAGCTTGGGGTTAGATGCAGTTCCTAACCTAAACAGCAGGTGCCACCTTGCAGTAAGTCTGGGGTTAGCTTGGGGTTAGGCCTTGGATTGGGGGCGTGGTTAGGGTTTTGCTCATAGGGTTAAGAGTTAAAACCAGAGGCGGCATTCAAATTAGTGGCATTGAAATGAGACGTATGCTAATCTTTGCTCTCCTATTGGCTGGAGGTAGCAGTATGCAAATGTCTGCTCTCCTATTGGCCGTATGCAAATGTTTGGAATCCCATTGGTTGAAACTCAAACATGTCCTTTTTGCTGGTTTGTAATGTCAATGATGTGTGTTGTATTGTACCACAGGGACTTTTATTTCCTTGGGGATCAGTAAAGCATCCATCAATCCATGTGTATGTCTAACTATTTGCCTACCTTTTATTTATTTATTTCAGCAGGACATGATCCGAGTCAGACTTGGAGCAGAAGATCCGTCCGTGGCCGAGGTGGGCAGCACACGACCCACACATCCACGAGACCACGAACCTATGACACACAACACACACACAAAAAAAACAAAACAAAACATATGATAAGCACAAAAATGCAATAATCGTTCAAGAACACGAATGGTAACCCCTGGTATCAGAATGAGATTCATGGGCCGAGTACGTGGACACACACACACACACACACACACACAGACACAGACACAGACACACACACACACACACACACACACACACACACACACAGGCAATTGGCAGTGTGTGTAATGTTAAAAAATAACAATAAAAAATAAAGGAACAGAACAGTAAAGTACCTGAATCGATTGAACAAGATGTGAACAGTTCGGTTGACATTCTTCTGACTTATCAGGTAGCCAAGGTTTGGTATTTTTTGGAATACGAGCTGTTGAAAAACCTGAAATCATACTAAGTGATGTGGCATGACTATTCCAAAAGATGGCAGCAGAGGATCAAAAATGAGCGGTGCCTTAGGATTCCGTCAAGCCGGGAAGTCGAGGCTTCCCAGCTTAAGAGAGAGTACGCACCGAATAGGCCCAATTTAACCCTAGTCTATTCATATGTCACTCATTAATTTGTTAATGTATACATATCATTAATTCATCATCTGTCTCGCGTGTGT
>NW_026947166.1:0-29361 GCF_030014385.1 Trichomycterus rosablanca | reverse complement strand
CACTGTGTACAAATGCTGAATACAAGTAAAAGGTAAAAGCTAATATGTTACTGTTTCTAAAATATTGTGTAGTTTTAAAGAGTGAGATTTCATAGCCCTATAAATCTTATGAGGTGTGATCATTTGTTTGCCTCTTGAATTAAATTGGAAATAATGCCTGAAGGTACCACTATTTCTGTACATGACAGGGACTCTGATCCCTTCTGGATTTGTGCAGAATTTTCTTTCTGTCTTTGTCTGCTACAGAAATATCCGTAGTTATACTAAGTGATCTTGAGGGTTATACTTATCTAACTCGGTTAGTGCCAAATTATGTTCTATAACTGAAAGGAAAACATCTCACGTATCAAGTTAATGATTGTATAAATACTACAGTTTACTTCTAAAATTGAACATTATTATCAAATGCTGTAATATACTTAATTCTACCACTTTTTACTAATTGCAGGAGATGGTGAACATCATGACTGTATTACTCTATCTATTTTTTCTGGGCCTGATAGGAATCCTGAATTGGAAATGTTTGTGAAAGGATTTGCATCCAGAGATGCTGCCACAGACAGGAAACAAGTGGGCTTAGTTAAAAATTTTAACTTTGTGTCATTGTCCCTCCTATTCAATTTAAGTGGAACTATTTAAGTAAAGTTTTGTTCCAATTTTACAGGACAATGCCAGAGGTGACACTGCTGACAAAGCTGTTACACACCTTCCACTGCTCAATAACGACATTATTTGTTTACAGGTCCAGCTAACACCAGACTTTGATTGAACTAACTTTAAAATTCTGTGCTTTCCAACAGGATAAACACATTTAGAAGGTTTATTTAATGTTTTATTTTCAAGATTTGATTGTAAAATTTGAAAAAAGGGGGGAGTATAATGGTAGGAATGAGAGTTTATGTTTAAATATGGCAGGAGTATTATGGCAGGAATAAGAATTTATGTTTAATATGCCGCTTTGTGTATTAAATCCTGTGATACATTGTGCTGGGGCAGCTGGACTGGCAGACCTACGGATATGCATGCAGATTCAGGTACGTATATGCATGCAGATTCAGGGACGCCTGGTGAAGGTAATCTTCAGCCTTACCTCACATATGAGGACATTACATTTTGGTTTTGTTATGCCTTATTCCTTGACCTGCTAAACCTAGACCGATTGTTCCCATTAGTGGACATTTTTTGTCTGCCAGCTAGTGGTAGCAAAAGTACTAGAACACTAATAAAGTTTGTTTGTTTCTTTATTGAGATTTTGACATTATGTTTTGCACTTTGGTTACATTTATGACAGGAGCGGTGGTTGCTCAGGTTATATCGGGCATAGTCGTGGACAGTTCAGTGTCTCTGGTTCGCCTCGCTGGCATGTCTTTGGACTGTGGGAGGAAACTGGAGCACCTGGGGAAAGCCCACGCGACAACATGCGGGCTCCGCGGAGGGGGGACCTTCTTGCTGTGACAGTGTGCGACGGTACTACCCACTGAGCCACCGTGTCGCCCAACTAAGGTTAAAAACATAAGGAATAGGAAAAATGCATTGAAAAAATCAAAGCTCGGGTCTCAGGAGATTAAATATAATTGCTTACACGGACTCCGGTAAGATTCAATTTAATTGGTAATATTTTTTGGAAATTGTTAATTGGCAATTGTTAATATTTGATGCTTGTGTTGTATCCGATGAATCTTTTCTAGCTAATTGATCAGGTCAACTCAGTTTATATTATATAGTTCAGGATTGTTTAAGAAGTTAGATTGGTTCAATGTGGTGCAGTAAACCTTGTGGCAATACTATGCATGATCATAGATGAGTGGCAGACGAGTGCAATTTAAAGATTGAGGGAATAGTGAGAAGAAAATAACTTGTTAGGAGAGAAGTACATGAAGGGGGGTGACTGGAGACCCAGGTCATAGGTTTCACAGACACACAGCAACCCAGAGGGGGGTTGAGGCCATAAACTGCAGGCCCTGCATGAGTAAAGAGAAGTCTGATATTTAATCTACTGTGTACTGGCTGAGGATGGTGGACACTTATGCAGTACCAAAGATGATGTAAAAATTATGAATACCAGATCTTGCAGATGTGTGTCATGGCTGTTGTTGCATTCTGATGTTTGAGTAAAGCAGTGTTCAAGAGGCATATGGGGTGCTGAGGTACAGAATGCCAAAGTAATGACATCATCAGACAAGAGGAAGGGAAAGCTGATGTGAGACTGGATGGAGACGTTATGCAGCGAAATCTCAAGACCGTGTGGGACAGTAGTGTGTTTTAATAGACATCCACCTGAAGATCTGGGTTCCATAATAAAAAGTGAGGGGTTCAGTAACATCTTATAGAGGTTTTGGATGTATTTTACAGTAGGGTATTAGAAAAACAGAGACTATGTAGAAAAAGGTTCAGTTGCAAAAGTAAATTAGATAGGGCTGTAGGAGCTTGTGTTTTAGTGAGAATAGGGGTGCAGGTACCATAGTGATGTAGGGTTAATGAAATTTGTAGGGCAATGTAACAACAATATATCAGAGATAATATAGGTATGGAGGATAGGGAAAGTATTAAAATATTGAATACAGGCTACTATCGAATAGTCTAGCAGACACTAGAAGGTATATAGTAACTGATTGGGGATCAGTGAGGTTTAGTTAGGCATGAGGGAAAGTGTATGTGTATGGAATTGTCACAAGGATACTGTGAGTTTAGTTACTAATAAGATACGTGTAGTAAGTTTAGATAATTCATATGAAGTGGATAAATTAGGTTTATGTATATTAATAATATTGAGATTTTGCAGACTAGAGAAAATATAAGTAGGCATATATTGCTGTTCTGTAGATTATGATAGAGAAACATGAGGAGTTTAATACAGAGAAGTGTCATGTGGTGGAAAGAGCAGATGCTCACAGAGAGTAGAGAGGGGTTTATTATTGTGATAGCAATAAACGCTAGTGAAGCATGAATGCTAGGTATGCAGACTAGGTTGGTAGTATTTTGCAGTGAGTTAACTAAATGGAACTGTTTAAGTAGAGTTTAATGTGATTCAAGATAGCCAAAGTGGATCAAAGTGCTGAGATAGTATAGGTTGGTAGTACTTTGCAGTGAGTTAACTAAATGGAACTGTTTAAGTAGAGTTTAATGTGATTCAAGAAAGCCAAAGTGGATCAAAGCGCTGGTGATGATGAGCATGAGGGATTGGCTGACTAGGAGCAGGAGATGGTCATGTGAGAGTCTGTTGGATTGTGGGAAATGGAGTCTGTATTGTTAGAAGCAGGAGGTGTGTTAGTACCAGTGACCAAAAGTTGGGGTAAAAAATCTGAATGAATAAATAATATAAGTCAGGGGTTTGTAGGACTGATGGAAGTTGATATAGCAGAGCGGTTGTTATTTTAAGTATGGCAGAGTAAATAATAAATAGTGGATTGGTGATTTGTATTGGGAAAAATGTGATTTAGAAAATTTGAAGGCTCTCTAGCATGCGGCGATGATGAAGTAGAATAAGTGTAGAAAATGTTAGATGTAATGTGTATGTACCTTCTGCTCTGATCAGTTTGAACTGTATGAAGTGGAATTTTATATAGCAGGAAGGGTTAATGCAGTATGAGAGACAAGTAATGAAGTATATGTTTGTTTCCATAGGACCATTGTCGGTCGCTGTGATGTAATTGTTTGTTTCCAGGGGATCACTGTCGATTGCCCTGAAGTATATGTTTGTTTCCATAGGACCACTGTCGGTCGCGGTGAAGTAATTGTTTGTTTCCAGGGGATCACTGTCGATTGCCTTGAAGTATATGTTTGTTTCCATAGGGCCATTGTCGGTCGCGGTGAAGTAATTGTTTGTTTCCAGGGGATCACTGTCGATTGCCTTGAAGTATATGTTTGTTTCCATAGGACCACTGTCGGTCGCGGTGAAGTAATTGTTTGTTTCCAGGGGATCACTGTCGATTGCCCTGAAGTATATGTTTGTTTCCATAGGGCCATTGTCGGTCGCGGTGAAGTAATTGTTTGTTTCCAGGGGATCACTGTCGATTGCCCTGAACTATATGTTTGTTTCCATAGGGCCATTGTCGGTCGCGGTGAAGTAATTGTTTGTTTCCAGGGGATCACTGTCGATTGCCTTGAAGTATATGTTTGTTTCCATAGGACCACTGTCGGTCGCGGTGAAGTACAGTGTATCACAAAAGTGAGTACACCCCTCACATTTCTGCAGATATTTAAGTATATCTTTTCATGGGACAACACTGACAAAATGACACTTTGACACAATGAAAAGTAGTCTGTGTGCAGCTTATATAACAGTGTAAATTTATTCTTCCCTCAAAATAACTCAATATACAGCCATTAATGTCTAAACCACCGGCAACAAAAGTGAGTACACCCCTTAGTGAAAGTTCCTGAAGTGTCAATATTTTGTGTGGCCACCATTATTTCCCAGAACTGCCTTAACTCTCCTGGGCATGGAGTTTACCAGAGCTTCACAGGTTGCCACTGGAATGCTTTTCCACTCCTCCATGACGACATCACGGAGCTGGCGGATATTCGAGACTTTGCGCTCCTCCACCTTCCGCTTGAGGATGCCCCAAAGATGTTCTATTGGGTTTAGGTCTGGAGACATGCTTGGCCAGTCCATCACCTTTACCCTCAGCCTCTTCAATAAAGCAGTGGTCGTCTTAGAGGTGTGTTTGGGGTCATTATCATGCTGGAACACTGCCCTGCGACCCAGTTTCCGGAGGGAGGGGATCATGCTCTGCTCAGTATTTCACAGTACATATTGGAGTTCATGTGTCCCTCAATGAAATGTAACTCCCCAACACCTGCTGCACTCATGCAGCCCCAGACCATGGCATTCCCACCACAATGCTTGACTGTAGGCATGACACACTTATCTTTGTACTCCTCACCTGATTGCCGCCACACATGCTTGAGACCATCTGAACCAAACAAATTAATCTTGGTCTCATCAGACCATAGGACCTGGTTCCAGTAATCCATGTCCTTTGTTGACATGTCTTCAGCAAACTGTTTGCGGGCTTTCTTGTGTAGAGACTTCAGAAGAGGCTTCCTTCTGGGGTGACAGCCATGCAGACCAATTTGATGTAGTGTGCGGCGTATGGTCTGAGCACTGACAGGCTGACCCCCCACCTTTTCAATCTCTGCAGCAATGCTGACAGCACTCCTGCGCCTATCTTTCAAAGACAGCAGTTGGATGTGACGCTGAGCACGTGCACTCAGCTTCTTTGGACGACCAACGCGAGGTCTGTTCTGAGTGGACCCTGCTCTTTTAAAACGCTGGATGATCTTGGCCACTGTGCTGCAGCTCAGTTTCAGGGTGTTGGCAATCTTCTTGTAGCCTTGGCCATCTTCATGTAGCGCAACAATTCGTCTTTTAAGATCCTCAGAGAGTTCTTTGCCATGAGGTGCCATGTTGGAACTTTCAGTGACCAGTATGAGAGAGTGTGAGAGCTGTACTACTAAATTGAACACACCTGCTCCCTATGCACAACTGAGACCTAGTAACACTAACAAATCACATGACATTTTGCAGGGAAAATGACAAGCAGTGCTCAATTTGGACATTTAGGGGTGTAGTCTCTTAGGGGTGTACTCACTTTTGTTGCCGGTGGTTTAGACATTAATGGCTGTATATTGAGTTATTTTGAGGGAAGAATAAATTTACACTGTTATATAAGCTGCACACAGACTACTTTTCATTGTGTCAAAGTGTCATTTAGTCAGTGTTGTCCCATGAAAAGATATACTTAAATATCTGCAGAAATGTGAGGGGTGTACTCACTTTTGTGATACACTGTAATTGTTTGTTTCCAGGGGATCACTGTCGATTGCCCTGAAGTATATGTTTGTTTCCATAGGACCACTGTCGGTCGCGGTGAAGTAATTGTTTGTTTCCAGGGGATCACTGTCGATTGCCCTGAAGTATATGTTTGTTTCCATAGGGCCATTGTCGGTCGCGGTGAAGTAATTGTTTGTTTCCAGTAGACACTGTTGTTGTACTGAGGTTTACGTTCTTTTGTCTGAGTTGTGTTTGGACAACCGAGTGAGTTGTGCCAGTGAATGTTAAAAGAATACTCGTATTCTTCGACTAGGCAGGAATCTTCTGTTCTAGGGTGTGTCTCGTTAAAACCAGTTTATCTTTGTCTTAATACGTGTTACAGATTTTGCTCAAAAGGTTGTTTAAAGCGGTCTAAAATGTCTAATTTAACACATAGAGAATTTATCCATGTCTCACCCACTAACTCAGGAACCAACTCCAACCAACATCAAAGCTTATAAAGACAATTACACCTGTTTCAGGAGCAACAAACCAGAACCGATAAACAGGGGACATTTTTCAGAAGGGATGTGTGTATGAATGGGTGTCTGTCGCTAAAACACTGAATGAACTGCCAAAGGCAGCTCACTTGCGGCCCTGACGCTAACCTTCCTTACTCGCCGGCGCCACATTGGTGTCAGAAGTGGGATCGTGGTGTTTGGGTGGCTCTGATGGTTTGGTGAGCCAATATGCCCGGTCTGTCGGAGTGCGCTAGCCCAGGTGGCTGTAGGGGCAGGGTGCCCGGTCCAGCAGTGGGTGGAAGAGCGACTCGGCAGTGTAATGGGGTGCGGTCCGGACATGGAGCCACCCAGTGGACGCTGGTGAGTGGGTCACCGGGACGGTTGACCATTAGGGAGGGGGCAGTGTAGCGTCGCCACTGGGTCTGGCACGGGCTTTACCCAGAAAGCCTTGCGGCAGTGGTGTCTAAGCTCACCGTGGCCGTGTATCCCGTTGTTGGGAGTGGGGTGGCTGCGGTGAGGGCTGGGTAAGTAGCTTATATGTTTGTCTGTTGTATGATTGTATGTGTGTATGAATGGGTTAAGTGGCTAGAAGGGATGTTTGGGCCATGGAAGGAAGTTATTGCAAGTTTGGTGATGTCAGCATGCGTGGGAACGGCAATTTTAGTGGTATGTGGTTGTTGTGTCCCGTGTATCAGGGTGTTAATGGGAAGATTTGTAATAGATATAGTGAGTAGAGGAAGCAGAGGGGGGCAGGATCCACCAGTTATCCAGATGATGTTGGCTGATTTGTCGAGATATCAGGTAGATGATGATGAGGAGGATACCCTTGAAGGTGGGCCGGAAGACCCACTTCGAGCGGCATAAGTACTACTAACTCTGCTTAATTAAAGGTAAAACCGACCAGACAAGATGAGGAGAGAGGACCAGCACTACGGATCATACACCGAGAGGAAGGAAGGACTGGCAGAGGCAGACACTGAGGGGACTGGAAGACCCACTCCGAGAGACAGAAGTGACACCAACTGGACCAGCCAACAGGGAACTAAACACAGCAGAAAGCCCGACAAAACCGACTATGTGGAAGAAGAGTCCAGCGGAATCAACGGAGCGGAACAAGACAAGGGGGGAGAATTTAGTTAGACTAGGAGACAAAAACATAAACATATAGTTCGCAGACACATAGACCATCTTTGAAAACACTAGTTAAGTGCAACACACATAGTTTAGCTACAAAACGCAAGGGGTTAGTTCAGGATTGTTTACAATGTATATATGTTTGGTACTCTGCTATTTTTAGGAAATGTTTGTGCTGCTGTGGAAACAGGTAAGACCGACAGGGGAGAATCCATAAGACATTAGGAGTCATGCAGAGACACAGGAGCTATGGGCCCCTTCTGAATATCTGCAGCTCTGTCTGGTGGAGGACAACCTGAACGGACTTCCTGTAGAAGCCACGCACCCATTGTTTTTATTTTATTTTTCTCGTGTTTGATTTCCTATTTTTTAAATTACTTTATTTTGATTTCCTGTTTTTATTATTTTTTGTTTGTTTGTTTGTTTCAGGGTTAGGAGCTGTTGCGATAGGTACGGTTCCTTTAGTTTAACTGGTAGCCTTTTTATTTTTAGAAACGTTTTATTGTATAAAATTCAGCCCAGTGGCCATGTAGTCAGAAGGGGTTAAATTGGGGGGTTGCTGACAGCTATCCTTATCTCCTGGGATCTAGAAACACCTAACCTATAGTTAAAAGTTATTGTGAAAGCATTAAGATGCTTTCAAGGGGGGCTTGTTAGGTTTTTCGGAACATAAAAACGTACATTTAATATGGGAAGTTTTACATCCAGGCCATGTGGTCTTTTGTCCAACATGTCGCCGGCTAGGCTCTCTCCCTGACTCTTACAGAGGGGGGGGGGAGGCAGAGCCCGGGGCTTGTTAGCACACTTCATTGGCTCCACCAGCAGTAAAGGAGGAGGAGCCTAGACTAGTTTAAAAACTGGCGGGGAAGAGAGGCGCGGCCTCTTTCTTACGTGGTGTGTCTAGACTGCAGGAGAAAAGGAGCGCCGGCCGGCTTAGCTCTGATATATATTCACAGATTATTTTTACACTTAATAAAGTGTTAAGGTTAGATAATAACCCACCAAGGACTAGGGGGGAACCCAAAGGCGAGTGCACAAACAACAAAACCCAGAAGTGATAATACGATATTTATTTAAACAAATAATAAATAAAAGACCAAAACAAACAAAAGGTAACTGAAACGAGAGGGGAGCGGCAGGAGCGGTACTGGAAGCGCCGGGGAACTGCAGGGCGGACTGATGACCAGGAGTGATGAACCGGAATGCAGGAGGACGGCAGGAACGCAGGAAGACCAGGGACGGCAGGAACGCAGGAGAACCAAGAACGGCAGGAATGCAGGATGACCAGGAACGGCAGGAACACAGGAGAACCAGGAACGGCGGAACGGCAGGAAAACCAGGAACGACAGGAGCACAGGAGAACCAGGAACGGCGGAACGGCAGGAAAACCAGGAACGGCAGGAACACAGGAGAACCAGGAACGGCAGGAACGCAGGAACGGGGGGATGGTCTAGGAGGCGATGAAAAACAAAATACGTTTAAGAGGAGAAGGTAAAAGAAGAAGACTCACGGTTTAAGGACACAACGAACGGCCGTCTGTGTACCGTATGGCAAGCAGACAATCTGGCGACGAGTGAGAGAAAAGCCGGCGTTTAAATGCAGGAGTTGATGAGATGAGGAATGAGGCGCAGGTGTGTGTGGGGTCCGCCCTCCAGCGATCTATTGGCTGGAACCGCAGCAACCTCCGAAAACAGTACCGCTCCAGGCCGCTAGGGGGAGAAGGGAGCAAAACGGGAAAACAAACGCAAACCACCACCAAGAACAAAAGCGATCGGGGAAACTAAAGAAAACGGAGAAAAACAAAATACAAACCGGAATGAAAACAAAACGCTGGGAAACCCTGAAAATGAAAGGTAAGTGCTGGCGGATCCTAACAATAAAGTGTTTTAAAGAGTACTTTCTGGACTTCCTTCGACTGCTTTCTTCAGGACCTTTTGAACAAAAGATTTATCCTAACACTACCAAGGTCCAGCAAAGTCTACCAAGGTATAGCAAAGTCTACCAAGGTATAGCAGGGTCTACCAAGGTATAGCAAAGTCTACCAAGGTATAGCAAGGTCTACCAAGGTATAGCAAAGTCTACCAAGGTATAGCAGGGTCTACCAAGGTATAGCAAAGTCTACCAAGGTATAGCAAAGTCTACCAAGGTATAGCAGGGTCTACCAAGGTATAGCAAAGTCTACCAAGGTATAGCAGGGTCTACCAAGGTATAGCAGGGTCTACCAAGGTATAGCAGGGTCTACCAAGGTATAGCAGGGTCTACCAAGGTATAGCAAAGTCTACCAAGGTATATCAGGGTCTACCAAGGTATAGCAGGGTCTACCAAGGTATAGCAGGGTCTACCAAGACATAGCAAAGTCTACCAAGGTATAGCAGGGTCTACCAAGGTATAGCAGGGTCTACCAAGGAATAGCAAAGTCTACCAAGGTATAGCAGGGTCTACCAAGGTATAGCAAAGTCTACCAAGGTATAGCAGGGTCTACCAAGGTATAGCAAAGTCTACCAAGGTATAGCAGGGTCTACCAAGGTATAGCAGGGTCTACCAAGGTATAGCAGGGTCTACCAAGGTATAGCAAAGTCTACCAAGGTATAGCAGGGTCTACCAAGGTATAGCAGGGTCTACCAAGGTATAGCAAAGTCTACCAAGGTATAGCAGGGTCTACCAAGGTATAGCAAAGTCTACCAAGGTATAGCAGGGTCTACCAAGGTATAGCAGGGTCTACCAAGGTATAGCAGGGTCTACCAAGGTCCAGCAAAGTCTACCAAGGTATAGCAGGGTCTACCAAGGTATAGCAGGGTCTACCAAGGTATAGCAAAGTCTACAAAGGTATAGCAGGGTCTACCAAGGTATAGCAGTGTCTACCAAGGTATAGCAGGGTCTACCAAGGTATAGCAAAGTCTACCAAGGTATAGCAGGGTCTACCAAGGTATAGCAGGGTCTACCAAGGTATAGCAGTGTCTACCAAGGTATAGCAGGGTCTACCAAGGTATAGCAGGGTCTACCAAGGTATAGCAGGGTCTACCAAGGTATAGCAGGGTCTACCAAGGTCCAGCAAAGTCTACCAAGGTATAGCAGGGTCTACCAAGGTATAGCAAAGTCTACCAAGGTATAGCAGGGTCTACCAAGGTATAGCAAAGTCTACCAAGGTATAGCAAAGTCTACCAAGGTATAGCAGGGTCTACCAAGGTATAGCAAGGTCCACCAAGGTATAGCAAAGTCTACCAAGGTATAGCTTGGTCTACCAAGGTATAGCAGGGTCTACCAAGGTATAGCAGGGTCTACCAAGGTATAGCAAGGTCTACCAAGGTATAGCAGGGTCTACCAAGGTATAGCAGGGTCTACCAAGGTCCAGCAAAGTCTACCAAGGTATAGCAGGGTCTACCAAGGTCCAGCAAAGTCTACCAAGGTATAGCAGGGTCTACCAAGGTATAGCAGGGTCTACCAAGGTATAGCAAGGTCTACCAAGGTATAGCAAGGTCTACCAAGGTATAGCAGGGTCTACCAAGGTATAGCAAAGTCTACCAAGGTATAGTAGGGTCTACCAAGGTCCAGCAAAGTCTACCAAGGTATAGCAGGGTCTACCAAGGTATAGCAAAGTCTACCAAGGTATAGCAGGGTCTACCAAGGTATAGCAGGGTCTACCAAGGTATAGCAGGGTCTACCAAGGTATAGCAGGGTCTACCAAGGTATAGCAGGGTCTACCAAGGTCCAGCAAAGTCTACCAAGGTATAGCAAAGTCTACCAAGGTATAGCAGGGTCTACCAAGGTATAGCAGGGTCTACCAAGGTATAGCAAAGTCTACCAAGGTATAGCAGGGTCTACCAAGGTATAGCAAAGTCTACCAAGGTATAGCAGGGTCTACCAAGGTATAGCAGGGTCTACCAAGGTATAGCAAGGTCTACCAAGGTATAGCAGGGTCTACCAAGGTCCAGCAAAGTCTACCAAGGTATAGCAGGGTCTACCAAGGTATAGCAAAGTCTACCAAGGTATAGCAGGGTCTACCAAGGTATAGCAGGGTCTACCAAGGTATAGCAGGGTCTACCAAGGTATAGCAGGGTCTACCAAGGTATAGCAGGGTCTACCAAGGTCCAGCAAAGTCTACCAAGGTATAGCAAAGTCTACCAAGGTATAGCAGGGTCTACCAAGGTATAGCAAAGTCTACCAAGGTATAGCAAAGTCTACCAAGGTATAGCAGGGTCTACCAAGGTATAGCAGGGTCTACCAAGGTATAGCAGGGTCTACCAAGGTATAGCAGGGTCTACCAAGGTGTAGCAGGGTCTACCAAGGTATAGCAGGGTCTACCAAGGTATAGCAGGGTCTACCAAGATATAGCAAAGTCTACCAAGGTATAGCAGGGTCTACCAACGTATAGCAGGGTCTACCAAGGTATAGCAGGGTCTACCAAGGTCCAGCAAAGTCTACCAAGGTATAGCAGGGTCTACCAAGGTATAGCAAAGTCTACCAAGGTATAGCAGGGTCTACCAAGGTATAGCAAAGTCTACCAAGGTATAGCAGGGTCTTCCAAGGTATAGCAAAGTCTACCAAGGTATAGCAGGGTCTACCAAGGTATAGCAAAGTCTACCAAGGTATAGCAAAGTCTACCAAGGTATAGCAGGGTCTACCAAGGTATAGCAGGGTCTACCAAGGTATAGCAAAGTCTACCAAGGTATAGCAGGGTCTACCAAGGTATAGCAGGGTCTACCAAGGTATAGCAAAGTCTACCAAGGTATAGCAGGGTCTACCAAGGTATAGCAAAGTCTACCAAGGTATAGCAGGGTCTACCAAGGTATAGCAGGGTCTACCAAGGTATAGCAGGGTCTACCAAGGTATAGCAAGGTCTACCAAGGTATAGCAGGGTCTACCAAGGTATAGCAAAGTCTACCAAGGTATAGCAAGGTCTACCAAGGTATAGCAGGGTCTACCAAGGTATAGCAAAGTCTACCAAGGTATAGCAGGGTCTACCAAGGTATAGCAGGGTCTACCAAGGTATAGCAGGGTCTACCAAGGTATAGCAGGGTCTACCAAGGTCCAGCAAAGTCTACCAAGGTATAGCAGGGTCTACCAAGGTATAGCAGGGTCTACCAAGGTATAGCAAAGTCTACCAAGGTATATCAGGGTCTACCAAGGTATAGCAGGGTCTACCAAGATATAGCAAAGTCTACCAAGGTATAGCAGGGTCTACCAAGGTATAGCAGGGTCTACCAAGGTATAGCAGGGTCTACCAAGGTATAGCAAAGTCTACCAAGGTATAGCAGGGTCTACCAAGGTATAGCAAAGTCTACCAAGGAATGGCAGGGTCTACCAAGGTATAGCAAAGTCTACCAAGGTATAGCAGGGTCTACCAAGGTATAGCAAAGTCTACCAAGGTATAGCAAAGTCTACCAAGGTATAGCAAAGTCTACCAAGGTATAGCAGGGTCTACCAAGGTATAGCAGGGTCTACCAAGGTATAGCAGGGTCTACCAAGGTATAGCAAAGTCTACCAAGGTATAGCAGGGTCTACCAAGGTATAGCAGGGTCTTCCAAGGTATAGCAAAGTCTACCAAGGTATAGCAGGGTCTACCAAGGTATAGCAAAGTCTACCAAGGTATAGCAGGGTCTACCAAGGTATAGCAAAGTCTACCAAGGTATAGCAGGGTCTACCAAGGTATAGCAAAGTCTACCAAGGTATAGCAGGGTCTACCAAGGTATAGCAGGGTCTACCAAGGTATAGCAGGGTCTACCAAGGTCCAGCAAAGTCTACCAAGGTATAGCAGGGTCTACCAAGGTATAGCAAAGTCTACAAAGGTATAGCAGGGTCTACCAAGGTATAGCAAAGTCTACCAAGGTATAGCAGGGTCTTCCAAGGTATAGCAGGGTCTACCAAGGTATAGCAGGGTCTACCAAGGTCCAGCAAAGTCTACCAAGGTATAGCAGGGTCTACCAAGGTATAGCAGGGTCTACCAAGGTATAGCAAAGTCTACCAAGGTATAGCAGGGTCTACCAAGGTATAGCAAAGTCTACCAAGGTATAGCAAAGTTTACCAAGGTATAGCAGGGTCTACCAAGGTATAGCAGGGTCTACCAAGGTATAGCAGGGTCTACCAAGGTATAGCAGGGTCTACCAAGGTCCAGCAAAGTCTATCAAGGTATAGCAGGGTCTACCAAGGTATAGCAAAGTCTACCAAGGTATAGCAGGGTCTACCAAGGTATAGCAAAGTCTACCAAGGTATAGCAGGGTCTACCAAGGTATAGCAGGGTCTACCAAGGTATAGCAGGGTCTACCAAGGTATAGCAAAGTCTACCAATGTATAGCAGGGTCTACCAAGGTATAGCAAAGTCTACCAAGGTATAGCAGGGTCTACCAAGGTATAGCAGGGTCTACCAAGGTATAGCAGGGTCTACCAAGGTATAGCAAAGTCTACCAAGGTATAGCAGGGTCTACCAAGGTATAGCAAAGTCTACCAAGGTATAGCAGGGTCTACCAAGGTATAGCAAAGTCTACCAAGGTATAGCAGGGTCTACCAAGGTATAGCAAAGTCTACCAAGGTATAGCAAAGTCTACCAAGGTATAGCAGGGTCTACCAAGGTATAGCAAAGTCTACCAAGGTATAGCAAGGTCTACCAAGGTATAGCAAAGTCTACCAAGGTATAGCAGGGTCTACCAAGGTATAGCAGGGTCTACCAAGGTATAGCAGGGTCTACCAAGGTATAGCAGGGTCTACCAAGGTCCAGCAAAGTCTACCAAGGTATAGCAAGGTCTACCAAGGTATAGCAGGGTCTACCAAGGTATAGCAAAGTCTACCAAGGTATATCAGGGTCTACCAAGGTATAGCAGGGTCTACCAAGGTATAGCAGGGTCTACCAAGACATAGCAAAGTCTACCAAGGTATAGCAGGGTCTACCAAGGTATAGCAGGGTCTACCAAGGAATAGCAGGGTCTACCAAGGTATAGCAAAGTCTACCAAGGTATAGCAAAGTCTACCAAGGTATAGCAGGGTCTACCAAGGTATAGCAAAGTCTACCAAGGTATAGCAGGGTCTACCAAGGTATAGCAAAGTCTACCAAGGTATAGCAAAGTCTACCAAGGTATAGCAAAGTCTACCAAGGTATAGCAGGGTCTACCAAGGTATAGCAGGGTCTACCAAGGTATAGCAGGGTCTACCAAGGTATAGCAAAGTCTACCAAGGTATAGCAGGGTCTACCAAGGTATAGCAGGGTCTACCAAGGTATAGCAAAGTCTACCAAGGTATAGCAGGGTCTACCAAGGTATAGCAAAGTCTACCAAGGTATAGCAGGGTCTACCAAGGTATAGCAAAGTCTACCAAGGTATAGCAGGGTCTACCAAGGTATAGCAAAGTCTACCAAGGTATAGCAGGGTCTACCAAGGTATAGCAGGGTCTACCAAGGTATAGCAGGGTCTACCAAGGTCCAGCAAAGTCTACCAAGGTATAGCAGGGTCTATCAAGGTATAGCAGGGTCTACCAAGGTATAGCAAAGTCTACAAAGGTATAGCAGAGTCTACCAAGGTATAGCAGTGTCTACCAAGGTATAGCAGGGTCTACCAAGGTATAGCAAAGTCTACCAAGGTATAGCAGGGTCTACCAAGGTATAGCAGGGTCTACCAAGGTATAGCAGGGTCTACCAAGGTATAGCAGTGTCTACCAAGGTATAGCAGGGTCTACCAAGGTATAGCAGGGTCTACCAAGGTATAGCAGGGTCTACCAAGGTATAGCAGGGTCTACCAAGGTCCAGCAAAGTCTACCAAGGTATAGCAGGGTCTACCAAGGTATAGCAGGGTCTACCAAGGTATAGCAAAGTCTACCAAGGTATAGCAGGGTCTACCAAGGTATAGCAAAGTCTACCAAGGTATAGCAAAGTCTACCAAGGTATAGCAGGGTCTACCAAGGTATAGCAAGGTCCACCAAGGTATAGCTTGGTCTACCAAGGTATAGCTTGGTCTACCAAGGTATAGCAGGGTCTACCAAGGTATAGCAGGGTCTACCAAGGTATAGCAAGGTCTACCAAGGTATAGCAGGGTCTACCAAGGTATAGCAGGGTCTACCAAGGTCCAGCAAAGTCTACCAAGGTATAGCAGGGTCTACCAAGGTCCAGCAAAGTCTACCAAGGTATAGCAGGGTCTACCAAGGTATAGCAGGGTCTACCAAGGTATAGCAAGGTCTACCAAGGTATAGCAAGGTCTACCAAGGTATAGCAGGGTCTACCAAGGTATAGCAAAGTCTACCAAGGTATAGTAGGGTCTACCAAGGTCCAGCAAAGTCTACCAAGGTATAGCAGGGTCTACCAAGGTATAGCAAAGTCTACCAAGGTATAGCAGGGTCTACCAAGGTATAGCAGGGTCTACCAAGGTATAGCAAAGTCTACCAAGGTATAGCAGGGTCTACCAAGGTATAGCAAAGTCTACCAAGGTATAGCAGGGTCTACCAAGGTATAGCAGGGTCTACCAAGGTATAGCAAGGTCTACCAAGGTATAGCAGGGTCTACCAAGGTCCAGCAAAGTCTACCAAGGTATAGCAGGGTCTACCAAGGTATAGCAAAGTCTACCAAGGTATAGCAGGGTCTACCAAGGTATAGCAGGGTCTACCAAGGTATAGCAGGGTCTACCAAGGTATAGCAGGGTCTACCAAGGTCCAGCAAAGTCTACCAAGGTATAGCAAAGTCTACCAAGGTATAGCAGGGTCTACCAAGGTATAGCAAAGTCTACCAAGGTATAGCAAAGTCTACCAAGGTATAGCAGGGTCTACCAAGGTATAGCAGGGTCTACCAAGGTATAGCAGGGTCTACCAAGGTCCAGCAAAGTCTACCAAGGTGTAGCAGGGTCTACCAAGGTATAGCAGGGTCTACCAAGGTATAGCAGGGTCTACCAAGATATAGCAAAGTCTACCAAGGTATAGCAGGGTCTACCAACGTATAGCAGGGTCTACCAAGGTATAGCAGGGTCTACCAAGGTCCAGCAAAGTCTACCAAGGTATAGCAGGGTCTACCAAGGTATAGCAAAGTCTACCAAGGTATAGCAGGGTCTACCAAGGTATAGCAAAGTCTACCAAGGTATAGCAGGGTCTTCCAAGGTATAGCAAAGTCTACCAAGGTATAGCAGGGTCTACCAAGGTATAGCAAAGTCTACCAAGGTATAGCAAAGTCTACCAAGGTATAGCAGGGTCTACCAAGGTATAGCAGGGTCTACCAAGGTATAGCAAAGTCTACCAAGGTATAGCAGGGTCTACCAAGGTATAGCAGGGTCTACCAAGGTATAGCAAAGTCTACCAAGGTATAGCAGGGTCTACCAAGGTATAGCAGGGTCTACCAAGGTATAGCAGGGTCTACCAAGGTATAGCAGGGTCTACCAAGGTCCAGCAAAGTCTACCAAGGTATAGCAGGGTCTACCAAGGTATAGCAGGGTCTACCAAGGTATAGCAAAGTCTACCAAGGTATATCAGGGTCTACCAAGGTATAGCAGGGTCTACCAAGGTATAGCAGGGTCTACCAAGATATAGCAAAGTCTACCAAGGTATAGCAGGGTCTACCAAGGTATAGCAGGGTCTACCAAGGTATAGCAGGGTCTACCAAGGTATAGCAAAGTCTACCAAGGTATAGCAGGGTCTACCAAGGTATAGCAAAGTCTACCAAGGAATGGCAGGGTCTACCAAGGTATAGCAAAGTCTACCAAGGTATAGCAGGGTCTACCAAGGTATAGCAAAGTCTACCAAGGTATAGCAAAGTCTACCAAGGTATAGCAAAGTCTACCAAGGTATAGCAGGGTCTACCAAGGTATAGCAGGGTCTACCAAGGTATAGCAGGGTCTACCAAGGTATAGCAAAGTCTACCAAGGTATAGCAGGGTCTACCAAGGTATAGCAGGGTCTTCCAAGGTATAGCAAAGTCTACCAAGGTATAGCAGGGTCTACCAAGGTATAGCAAAGTCTACCAAGGTATAGCAGGGTCTACCAAGGTATAGCAAAGTCTACCAAGGTATAGCAGGGTCTACCAAGGTATAGCAAAGTCTACCAAGGTATAGCAGGGTCTACCAAGGTATAGCAGGGTCTACCAAGGTATAGCAGGGTCTACCAAGGTCCAGCAAAGTCTACCAAGGTATAGCAGGGTCTACCAAGGTATAGCAAAGTCTACAAAGGTATAGCAGGGTCTACCAAGGTATAGCAGTATCTACCAAGGTATAGCAGGGTCTACCAAGGTATAGCAAAGTCTACCAAGGTATAGCAGGGTCTACCAAGGTATAGCAGGGTCTACCAAGGTATAGCAGGGTCTACCAAGGTATAGCAGTGTCTACCAAGGTATAGCAGGGTCTACCAAGGTATAGCAGGGTCTACCAAGGTATAGCAGGGTCTACCAAGGTCCAGCAAAGTCTACCAAGGTATAGCAGGGTCTACCAAGGTATAGCAGGGTCTACCAAGGTATAGCAAAGTCTACCAAGGTATAGCAGGGTCTACCAAGGTATAGCAAAGTCTACCAAGGTATAGCAAAGTCTACCAAGGTATAGCAGGGTCTACCAAGGTATAGCAGGGTCTACCAAGGTATAGCAAGGTCTACCAAGGTATAGCAAAGTCTACCAAGGTATAGCTTGGTCTACCAAGGTATAGCAGGGTTTACCAAGGTATAGCAGGGTCTACCAAGGTATAGCAAGGTCTACCAAGGTATAGCAGGGTCTACCAAGGTATAGCAGGGTCTACCAAGGTCCAGCAAAGTCTACCAAGGTATAGCAGGGTCTACCAAGGTCCAGCAAAGTCTACCAAGGTATAGCAGGGTCTACCAAGGTATAGCAGGGTCTACCAAGGTATAGCAAAGTCTATCAAGGTATAGCAAGGTCTACCAAGGTATAGCAGGGTCTACCAAGGTATAGCAAAGTCTACCAAGGTATAGCAGGGTCTACCAAGGTCCAGCAAAGTCTACCAAGGTATAGCAAGGTCTACCAAGGTATAGCAGGGTCTACCAAGGTATAGCAAAGTCTACCAAGGTATAGCAGGGTCTACCAAGGTATAGCAGGGTCTACCAAGGTATAGCAAAGTCTACCAAGGTATAGCAGGGTCTACCAAGGTATAGCAAAGTCTACCAAGGTATAGCAGGGTCTACCAAGGTATAGCAGGGTCTACCAAGGTATAGCAAAGTCTACCAAGGTATAGCAGGGTCTACCAAGGTATAGCAAAGTCTACCAAGGTATAGCAGGGTCTACCAAGGTATAGCAAAGTCTACCAAGGTATAGCAGGGTCTACCAAGGTATAGCAGGGTCTACCAAGGTATAGCAGGGTCTACCAAGGTATAGCAGGGTCTACCAAGGTCCAGCAAAGTCTACCAAGGTATAGCAGGGTCTACCAAGGTATAGCAAAGTCTACCAAGGTATAGCAGGGTCTACCAAGGTATAGCAGGGTCTACCAAAGTATAGCAGGGTCTACCAAGGTATAGCAAAGTCTACCAAGGTATAGCAGGGTCTACCAAGGTATAGCAGGGTCTACCAAGGTATAGCAGGGTCTACCAAGGTATAGCAGGGTCTACCAAGGTATAGCAGGGTCTACCAAGGTCCAGCAAAGTCTACCAAGGTATAGCAGGGTCTACCAAGGTATAGCAGGGTCTACCAAGGTATAGCAAAGTCTACCAAGGTATAGCAGGGTCTACCAAGGTATGGCAAAGTCTACCAAGGTATAGCAAAGTCTACCAAGGTATAGCAGGGTCTACCAAGGTATAGCAGGGTCTACCAAGGTATAGCAGGGTCTACCAAGGTATAGCAGGGTCTACCAAGATATAGCAAAGTCTACCAAGGTATAGCAGGGTCTACCAAGGTATAGCAGGGTCTACCAAGGTATAGCAAAGTCTACCAAGGTATAGCAGGGTCTACCAAGGTATAGCAGGGTCTACCAAGGTATAGCAGGGTCTACCAAGGTATAGCAAAGTCTACCAAGGTATAGCAGGGTCTACCAAGGTATAGCAGGGTCTACCAAGGTATAGCAGGGTCTACCAAGGTATAGCAAAGTCTACCAAGGTATAGCAGGGTCTACCAAGGTATAGCAAAGTCTACCAAGGTATAGCAGGGTCTACCAAGGTATAGCAAAGTCTACCAAGGTATAGCAGGGTCTACCAAGGTATAGCAAAGTCTACCAAGGTATAGCAGGGTCTACCAAGGTATAGCAGGGTCTACCAAGGTCCAGCAAAGTCTACCAAAGTATAGCAGGGTCTACCAAGGTATAGCAGGGTCTACCAAGGTATAGCAAAGTCTACCAAGGTATAGCAGGGTCTACCAAGGTATAGCAAAGTCTACCAAGGTATAGCAGGGTCTACCAAGGTATAGCAAAGTCTACCAAGGTATAGCAGGGTCTACCAAGGTATAGCAGGGTCTACCAAGGTATAGCAAAGTCTACCAAGGTATAGCAGGGTCTACCAAGGTATAGCAAAGTCTACCAAGGTATAGCAGGGTCTACCAAGGTATAGCAAAGTCTACCAAGGTATAGCAGGGTCTACCAAGGTATAGCAAAGTCTACCAAGGTATAGCAGGGTCTACCAAGGTATAGCAAAGTCTACCAAGGTATAGCAGGGTCTACCAAGGTATAGCAGGGTCTACCAATGTATAGCAGGGTCTACCAAGGTATAGCAAAGTCTACCAAGGTATAGCAGGGTCTACCAATGTATAGCAAAGTCTACCAAGGTATAGCAGGGTCTACCAAGGTATAGCAAAGTCTACCAAGGTATAGCAGGGTCTACCAAGGTATAGCAAAATCCACCAAGGTATAGCAGGGTCTACCAAGGTATAGCAGGGTCTACCAAGGTATAGCAAAGTCTACCAAGGTATAGCAGGGTCTACCAAGGTATAGCAGGGTCTACCAAGGTATAGCAAAGTCTACCAAGGTATAGCAGGGTCTACCAAGGTATAGCAAAGTCTACCAAGGTATAGCAGGGTCTACCAAGGTATAGCAAAGTCTACCAAGGTATAGCAGGGTCTACCAAGGTATAGCAGGGTCTACCAAGGTATAGCAGGGTCTACCAAGGTATAGCAGGGTCTACCAAGGTCCAGCAAAGTCTACCAAGGTATAGCAGGGTCTACCAAGGTATAGCAGGGTCTACCAAGGTATAGCAAAGTCTACCAAGGTATAGCAGGGTCTACCAAGGTATAGCAGGGTCTACCAAAGTATAGCAGGGTCTACCAAGGTATAGCAAAGTCTACCAAGGTATAGCAGGGTCTACCAAGGTATAGCAGGGTCTACCAAGGTATAGCAGGGTCTACCAAGGTATAGCAGGGTCTACCAAGGTCCAGCAAAGTCTACCAAGGTATAGCAGGGTCTACCAAGGTATAGCAGGGTCTACCAAGGTATAGCAAAGTCTACCAAGGTATAGCAGGGTCTACCAAGGTATGGCAAAGTCTACCAAGGTATAGCAAAGTCTACCAAGGTATAGCAGGGTCTACCAAGGTATAGCAGGGTCTACCAAGGTATAGCAAGGTCTACCAAGGTATAGCAAAGTCTACCAAGGTATAGCAGGGTCTACCAAGGTATAGCAGGGTCTACCAAGGTATAGCAGGGTCTACCAAGGTATAGCAGGGTCTACCAAGGTATAGCAAAGTCTACCAAGGTATAGCAAAGTCTAGCAAGGTCTACCAAGGTATTGCAAAGTCTACCAAGGTCCAGTAAAGTCTACCAAGGTATAGCAGGGTCTACCAAGGTATAGCAGGGTCTACCAAGGTATAGCAAAGTCTACCAAGGTATAGCAGGGTCTACCAAGGTATAGCAGGATCTACCAAGGTATATCAAAGTCTAACAAGGTATAGCAGGGTCTACCAAGGTATAGCAAAGTCTACCAAGGTATAGCAGGGTCTACCAAGGTATAGCAGGGTTTACCAAGGTATAGCAAAGTCTACCAAGGTATAGCAGGGTCTACCAAGGTATAGCAGGGTCTACCAAGGTATAGAAGGGTCTACCAAGGTCCAGCAAAGTCTACCAAGGTATAGCAAGGTCTACCAAGGTATAGCAGGGTCTACCAAGGTATAGCAAAGTCTACCAAGGTATAGCAGGGTCTACCAAAGTATAGCAGGGTCTACCAAGGTATAGCAAAGTCTACCAAGGTATAGCAGGGTCTACCAAGGTATAGCAAAGTCTACCAAGGTATAGCAGGGTCTACCAAGGTATAGCAGGGTCTACCAAGGTATAGCAGGGTCTACCAAGGTATAGCAAAGTCTACCAAGGTATAGCAGGGTCTACCAAGGTATAGCAAAGTCTACCAAGGTATAGCAGGGTCTACCAAGGTATAGCAAAGTCTACCAAGGTATAGCAGGGTCTACCAAGGTATAGCAGGGTCTACCAAGGTATAGCAAAGTCTACCAAGGTATAGCAGGGTCTACCAAGGTATAGCAAAGTCTACCAAGGTATAGCAGGGTCTACCAAGGTATAGCAGGGTCTACCAAGGTCCAGCAAAGTCTACCAAGGTATAGCAAGGTCTACCAAGGTATAGCAGGGTCTACCAAGGTATAGCAAAGTCTACCAAGGTATAGCAGGGTCTACCAAGGTATAGCAAAGTCTACCAAGGTATAGCAGGGTCTACCAAGGTATAGCAAAGTCTACCAAGGTATAGCAGGGTCTACCAAGGTATAGCAGGGTCTACCAAGGTATAGCAGGGTCTACCAAGGTATAGCAGGGTCTACCAAGGTCCAGCAAAGTCTACCAAGGTATAGCAGGGTCTACCAAGGTATAGCAGGGTCTACCAAGGTATAGCAAAGTCTACCAAGGTATAGCAGGGTCTACCAAGGTATAGCAGGGTCTACCAAGGTATAGCAAAGTCTACCAAGGTATAGCAGGGTCTACCAAGGTATAGCAAAGTCTACCAAGGTATAGCAGGGTCTACCAAGGTATAGCAGGGTCTACCAAGGTTTAGCAGGGTCTACCAAGGTATAGCAAAGTCTACCAAGGTATAGCAGGGTCTACCAAGTATAGCAAAGTCTACCAAGGTATAGCAGGGTCTACCAAGGTATAGCAAAGTCTACCAAGGTATAGCAGGGTCTACCAAGGTATAGCAAAGTCTACCAAGGTATAGCAGGGTCTACCAAGGTATAGCAAAGTCTACCAAGGTATTGCAGGGTCTACCAAGGTCCAGCAAAGTCTACCAAGGTATAGCAAGGTCTACCAAGGTATAGCAGGGTCTACCAAGGTCCAGCAAAGTCTACCAAGTTCCAGTAAAGTCTACCAAGGTATAGCAAGGTCTACCAAGGTATAGCAGGGTCTACCAAGGTATAGCAGGGTCTACCAAGGTATAGCAGGGTCTACCAAGGTCCAGCAAAGTCTACCAAGGTACAGCAAGGTCTACCAAGGTATAGCAAAGTCTACCAAGGTATAGCAGGGTCTACCAAGGTATAGCAAGGTCTACCAAGGTATAGCAAAGTCTACCAAGGTATAGCAGGGTCTACCAAGGTATAGCAAAGTCTACCAAGGTATAGCAGGGTCTACCAAGGTCCAGCAAAGTCTACCAAGGTATAGCAGGGTCTACCAAGGTATAGCAAGGTCTACCAAGGTATAGCAAGTCTACCAAGGTATAGCAGGGTCTACCAAGGTATAGCAAAGTCTACCAAGGTATAGCAGGGTCTACCAAGGTCCAGCAAAGTCTACCAAGGTATAGCAGGGTCTACCAAGGTATAGCAAAATCTACCAAGGTATAGCATCTGTCTCGCGTGTGTATAGCAGGGTCTACCAAGGTATAGCAGGGTCTACCAAGGTATAGCAGGGTCTACCAAGGTATAGCAAAGTCTACAAAGGTATAGCAGGGTCTACCAAGGTATAGCAGGGTCTACCAAGGTATAGCAGGGTCTACCAAGGTATAGCAAAGTCTACCAAGGTATAGCAGGGTCTACCAAGGTATAGCAGGGTCTACCAAGGTCCAGCAAAGTCTACCAAGGTATAGCAGGGTCTACCAAGGTATAGCAAAGTCTACAAAGGTATAGCAGGGTCTACCAAGGTATAGCAGGGTCTACCAAGGTATAGCAGGGTCTACCAAGGTATAGCAAAGTCTACCAAGGTATAGCAGGGTCTACCAAGGTATAGCAGGGTCTACCAAGGTATAGCAGGGTCTACTAAGGTCCAGCAAAGTCTACCAAGGTATAGCAAGGTCTACCAAGGTATAGCAAAGTCTACCAAGGTATAGCAGGGTCTACCAAGGTATAGCAAAGTCTACCAAGGTATCGCAGGGTCTACCAAGGTATAACAAAGTCTACCAAGGTATAGCAGGGTCTACCAAGGTCCAGCAAAGTCTACCAAGGTATAGCAAAGTCTACCAAGGTATAGCAGGGTCTACCAAGGTCCAGCAAAGTCTACCAAGGTATAGCAAGGTCTACCAAGGTATAGCAAAGTCTACCAAGGTATAGCAAGGTCTACCAAGGTATAGCAGGGTCTACCAAGGTATAGCAGGGTCTACCAAGGTATAGCAGGGTCTACCAAGGTATAGCAGGGTCTACCAAGGTCCAGCAAAGTCTACCAAGGTATAGCAGGGTCTACCAAGGTATAGCAAAG
Organism: Trichomycterus rosablanca; assembly: GCF_030014385.1. Lineage (NCBI taxonomy): Eukaryota > Metazoa > Chordata > Actinopteri > Siluriformes > Trichomycteridae > Trichomycterus > Trichomycterus rosablanca. Next base: position 5,464 of record NW_026947166.1, on the reverse strand, counting down.
TCTACCAAGGTATAGCAGGGTCTACCAAGGTATAGCAAAGTCTACCAAGGTATAGCAGGGTCTATCAAGGTATAGCAAAGTCTACCAAGGTATAGCAGGGTCTACCAAGGTATAGCAAAGTCTACCAAGGTATAGCAAAGTCTACCAAGGTATAGCAGGGTCTACCAAGGTATAGCAGGGTCTACCAAGGTATAGCAGGGTCTACCAAGGTATAGCAAAGTCTACCAAGGTATAGCAGGGTCTACCAAGGTATAGCAGGGTCTACCAAGGTATAGCAAAGTCTACCAAGGTATAGCAGGGTCTACCAAGGTATAGCAGGGTCTACCAAGGTATAGCAAAGTCTACCAAGGTATAGCAGGGTCTACCAAGGTATAGCAAAGTCTACCAAGGTATAGCAAGGTCTACCAAGGTATAGCAAAGTCTACCAAGGTATAGCAGGGTCTACCAAGGTATAGCAAAGTCTACCAAGGTATAGCAAAGTCTACCAAGGTATAGCAGGGTCTACCAAGGTATAGCAAAGTCTACCAAGGTATAGCAAGGTCTACCAAGGTATAGCAGGGTCTACCAAGGTATAGCAAAGTCTACCAAGGTATAGCAGGGTCTACCAAGGTATAGCAGGGTCTACCAAGGTATAGCAGGGTCTACCAAGGTATAGCAGGGTCTACCAAGGTATAGCAGGGTCTACTAAGGTCCAGCAAAGTCTACCAAGGTATAGCAAGGTCTACCAAGGTATAGCAAAGTCTACCAAGGTATAGCAGGGTCTACCAAGGTATAGCAAAGTCTACCAAGGTATAGCAGGGTCTACCAAGGTATAGCAAAGTCTCCCAAGGTAAAGCAGGGTCTACCAAGGTCCAGCAAAGTCTACCAAGGTATAGCAAAGTCTACCAAGGTATAGCAGGGTCTACCAAGGTCCAGCAAAGTCTACCAAGGTATAGCAAGGTCTACCAAGGTATAGCAAAGTCTACCAAGGTATAGCAAGGTCTACCAAGGTATAGCAGGGTCTACCAAGGTATAGCAGGGTCTACCAAGGTATAGCAGGGTCTACCAAGGTCCAGCAAAGTCTACCAAGGTATAGCAGGGTCTACCAAGGTATAGCAGGGTCTACCAAGGTATAGCAAAGTCTACCAAGGTATAGCAGGGTCTACCAAGGTATAGCAAAGTCTACCAAGGTATAGCAGGGTCTACCAAGGTATAGCAAAGTCTACCAAGGTATAGCAGGGTCTACCAAGGTATAGCAGGGTCTACTAAGGTCCAGCAAAGTCTACCAAGGTATAGCAGGGTCTACCAGGGTCCAGCAAAGTCTACCAAGGTATAGCAAGGTCTACCAAGGTATAGCAAAGTCTACCAAGGTATAGCAGGGTCTACCAAGGTATAGCAGGGTCTACAAAGGTATAGCAAAGTCTACCAAGGTATAGCAAAGTCTACCAAGGTATAGCAGGGTCTACCAAGGTATAGCAGGGTCTACCAAGGTATAGCAGGGTCTACCAAGGTATAGCAAAGTCTACCAAGGTATAGCAGGGTCTACCAAGGTATAGCAAAGTCTACCAAGGTATAGCAGGGTCTACCAAGGTATAGCAGGGTCTACCAAGGTATAGCAAAGTCTACCAAGGTATAGCAGGGTCTAACAAGGTATAGCAGGGTCTAACAAGGTATAGCAGGGTCTACCAAGGTCCAGCAAAGTCTACCAAGGTATAGCAGGGTCTACCAGGGTCCAGCAAAGTCTACCAAGGTATAGCAAGGTCTACCAAGGTATAGCAAAGTCTACCAAGGTATAGCAGGGTCTACCAAGGTATAGCAGGGTCTACAAAGGTATAGCAAAGTCTACCAAAGTATAGCAAGGTCTACCAAGGTATAGCAAAGTCTACCAAAGTATAGCAAGGTCTACCAAGGTATAGCAGGGTCTACCAAGGTATAGCAGGGTCTACCAAGGTATAGCAGGGTCTACCAAGGTATAGCAGGGTCTACCAAGGTATAGCAGGGTCTACCAAGGTCCAACAAAGTCTACCAAGGTATAGAAGGGTCTACCAAGGTATAGCAGGGTCTACCAAGGTATAGCAAGGTCTACCAAGGTCCAGCAAAGTCTACCAAGGTATAGAAGGGTCTACCAAGGTATAGCAGGGTCTACCAAGGTATAGCAAGGTCTACCAAGGTATAGCAGGGTCTACCAAGGTATAGCAAAGTCTACCAAGGTATAGCAAGGTCTACCAAGGTATAGCAAAGTCTACCAAGGTATAGCAGGGTCTACCAAGGTATAGCAGGGTCTACCAAGGTATAGCAGGGTCTACCAAAGGTATAGCAGGGTCTACCAAGGTATAGCAGGGTCTACCAAGGTCCAGCAAGGTCTACCAAGGTATAGCAAGGTCTACCAAGGTCCAGCAAAGTCTACCAAGGTATAGCAAGGTCTACCAAGGTATAGCAGGGTCTACCAAGGTATAGCAGGGTCTACCCAGGTCCAGCAAAGTCCACCAAGGTATAGCAGGGTCTACCAAGGTATAGCAGGGTCTACCAAGGTATAGCAGGGTCTACCAAGGTATAGCAGGGTCTACCAAGGTCCAGCAAAGTCTACCAAGGTATAGCAGGGTCTACCAAGGTCCAGCAAAGTCTAACAAGGTATAGCAAGGTCTACCAAGGTATAGCAAAGTCTACCAAGGTATAGCAGGGTCTACCAAGGTATAGCAGGGTCTACCAAGGTATAGCAAAGTCTGCCAAGGTATAGCAAGGTCTACCAAGGTATAGCAGGGTCTACCAAGGTATAGCAAAGTCTACCAAGGTATAGCAGGGTCTACCAAGGTATAGCAGGGTCTACCAAGGTATAGCAGGGTCTACCAGGGTCCAGCAAAGTCTACCAAGGTATAGCAAGGTCTACCAAGGTATAGCAGGGTCTACCAAGGTATAGCAGGGTCTACAAAGGTATAGCAAAGTCTACCAAGGTATAGCAAGGTCTACCAAGGTATAGCAGGGTCTACCAAGGTATAGCAGGGTCTACCAAGGTATAGCAGGGTCTACCAAGGTATAGCAGGGTCTACCAAGGTCCAACAAGGTCTACCAAGGTATAGAAGGGTCTACCAAGGTATAGCAGGGTCTACCAAGGTCCAGCAAAGTCTACCAAGTTCCAGTAAAGTCTACCAAGGTATAGCAAGGTCTACCAAGGTATAGCAGGGTCTACCAAGGTATAGCAGGGTCTACCAAGGTATAGCAGGGTCTACCAAGGTATAGCAGGGTCTACCAAGGTCCAGCAAAGTCTACCAAGGTATAGCAAGGTCTACCAAGGTATAGCAAAGTCTACCAAGGTATAGCAGGGTCTACCAAGGTATAGCAAGGTCTACCAAGGTATAGCAAAGTCTACCAAGGTATAGCAGGGTCTACCAAGGTATAGCAAAGTCTACCAAGGTATAGCAGGGTCTACCAAGGTCCAGCAAAGTCTACCAAGGTATAGCAGGGTCTACCAAGGTATAGCAAGGTCTACCAAGGTATAGCAAAGTCTACCAAGGTATAGCAGGGTCTACCAAGGTATAGCAAAGTCTACCAAGGTATAGCAGGGTCTATCAAGGTCCAGCAAAGTCTACCAAGGTATAGCAGGGTCTACCAAGGTATAGCAAAATCTACCAAGGTATAGCAAGGTCTACCAAGGTATAGCAGGGTCTACCAAGGTCCAGCAAAGTCTACCAAGGTATAGCAAAGTCTACCAAGGTATAGCAGGGTCTACCAAGGTCCAGCAAAGTCTACCAAGGTATAGCAAGGTCTACCAAGGTATAGAAGGGTCTACCAAGGTATAGCAGGGTCTACCAAGGTATAGCAGGGTCTACCAAGGTCCAGCAAAGTCTACCAAGGTATAGCAAGGTCTACCAAGGTATAGCAGGGTCTACCAAGGTATAGCAAAGTCTACCAAGGTATAGCAGGGTCTACCAAGGTATAGCAAAGTCTACCAAGGTATAGCAGGGTCTACCAAGGTATAGCAGGTTCTACCAAGGTATAGCAGGGTCTACCAAGGTCCAGCAAAGTCTACCAAGGTATAGCAGGGTCTACCAAGGTATAGCAAAGTCTACCAAGGTATAGCAGGGTCTACCAAGGTATAGCAGGGTCTACCAAGGTATAGCAGGGTCTACCAAGGTATAGCAAAGTCTACCAAGGTATAGCAGGGTCTACCAAGGTATAGCAGGGTCTACCAAGGTATAGCAGGGTCTACCAAGGTATAGCAGGGTCTACCAAGGTCCAGCAAAGTCTACCAAGGTATAGCAGGTCTACCAAGGTATAGCAGGGTCTACCAAGGTATAGCAAAGTCTACCAAGGTATAGCAGGGTCTACCAAGGTATAGCAAAGTCTACCAAGGTATAGCAGGGTCTACCAAGGTATAGCAGGGTCTACAAAGGTATAGCAAAGTCTACCAAAGTATAGCAAGGTCTACCAAGGTATAGCAGGGTCTACCAAGGTATAGCAGGGTCTACCAAGGTATAGCAGGGTCTACCAAGGTATAGCAGGGTCTACCAAGGTATAGCAGGGTCTACCAAGGTCCAACAAGGTCTACCAAGGTATAGCAAGGTCTACCAAGGTCCAGCAAAGTCTACCAAGGTATAGAAGGGTCTACCAAGGTATAGCAGGGTCTACCAAGGTATAGCAAGGTCTACCAAGGTATAGCAGGGTCTACCAAGGTATAGCAAAGTCTACCAAGGTATAGCAAGGTCTACCAAGGTATAGCAAAGTCTACCAAGGTATAGCAAGGTCTACCAAGGTATAGCAGGGTCTACCAAGGTATAGCAGGGTCTACCAAGGTATAGCAGGGTCTACCAAAGGTATAGCAGGGTCTACCAAGGTATAGCAGGGTCTACCAAGGTCCAGCAAGGTCTACCAAGGTATAGCAAGGTCTACCAAGGTCCAGCAAAGTCTACCAAGGTATAGCAAGGTCTACCAAGGTATAGCAGGGTCTACCAAGGTATAGCAGGGTCTACCCAGGTCCAGCAAAGTCCACCAAGGTATAGCAGGGTCTACCAAGGTATAGCAGGGTCTACCAAGGTATAGCAGGGTCTACCAAGGTATAGCAGGGTCTACCAAGGTCCAGCAAAGTCTACCAAGGTATAGCAGGGTCTACCAAGGTCCAGCAAAGTCTAACAAGGTATAGCAAGGTCTACCAAGGTATAGCAAAGTCTACCAAGGTATAGCAGGGTCTACCAAGGTATAGCAGGGTCTACCAAGGTATAGCAAAGTCTGCCAAGGTATAGCAAGGTCTACCAAGGTATAGCAGGGTCTACCAAGGTATAGCAAAGTCTACCAAGGTATAGCAGGGTCTACCAAGGTATAGCAGGGTCTACCAAGGTATAGCAAAGTCTACCAAGGTATAGCAGGGTCTACCAAGGTATAGCAAAGTCTACCAAGGTATAGCAGGGTCTACCAAGGTATAGCAGGGTCTACCAAGGTATAGCAAAGTCTACCAAGGTATAGCAGGGTCTACCAAGGTATAGCAGGGTCT
>NW_026947165.1:0-29802 GCF_030014385.1 Trichomycterus rosablanca | reverse complement strand
CTTGTCTTGTCTTTCTTTTGTATTGTATGGTCTTGTCTTGTATGGTCTTTCTTTTGTCTTGTCTTGTCTTGTCTTGTCTTGTCTTGTCTTGTCTTGTCTTTCTTTTGTATTGTATTTGTCTTGTCTTGTCTTGTCTTTCTTGTCTTGTCTTGTCTTGTCTTGTCTTGTCTTGTCTTGCCTTGTATGGTCTTTCTTTTGTCTTGTCTTTGTCTTGTCTTGTCTTTTGTCTTGTCTTGCCTTGTCTTATCTTGTCTTGTCTTGTATGGTCTTTCTTTTGTCTTGTCTTGTCTTGTCTTGTCTTGTCTTTCTTTTGTATTGTATTTGTCTTGTCTTGTCTTGTCTTTCTTGTCTTGTCTTGTCTTGTCTTGTCTTGTCTTTCTTGTCTTGTCTTGTCTTGTCTTGTCTTGCCTTGTCTTGTCTTGTCTTGTCTTGTCTTGTATGGTCTTTCTTTTGTCTTGTCTTTGTCTTGTCTTGTCTTTTGTCTTGTCTTGCCTTGTCTTATCTTGTCTTGTCTTGTTCTTGCCTTGTCTTATCTTGTCTTGTCTTGTATGGTCTTTCTTTTGTCTTGTCTTGTCTTGTCTTGTCTTGTCTTGTCTTTTCTTGCCTTGCCTTGCTTTGCCTTGACTTGCCTTGCCTTGCCTTGCCTTGCATGGTCATGTCTTGTATGGTCTTGTCTTGTATGGTCTTGTCTTGCCTTGTCTTGTCTTGTCTTGTCTTGTCTTGTCTTGTATGGTCTTTCTTTTGTATTGTATTTGTCTTGTCTTGTCTTTCTTGTCTTGTCTTGTCTTGTCTTGTCTTGTCTTGCCTTGCCTTGCCTTGCCTTGCCTTGCCTTGCCTTGCCTTGCTTTGCCTTGACTTGCCTTGCCTTGCCTTGCATGGTCATGTCTTGTATGGTCATGTCTTGTATGGTCTTTCTTTTGTCTTGTCTTGTCTTGTCTTGTCTTGTATGGTCTTTCATTTGTCTTGTCTTGTCTTGTCTTGTCTTGTCTTGTCTTTCTTTTGTATTGTATTTGTCTTGTCTTGTCTTGTCTTTCTTGTCTTGTCTTGTCTTGTCTTGCCTTGTCTTGTCTTGTCTTGTCTTGTCTTGTATGGTCTTTCTTTTGTCTTGTCTTTGTCTTGTCTTGTCTTGTCTTGTCTTGTCTTGTCTTGTCTTGTCTTTCTTTTGTATTGTATTTGTCTTGTCTTGTCTTGTCTTGTCTTGTCTTGTCTTGTCTTGTCTTGTCTTGTCTTGTCTTGTCTTGTCTTGTCTTGTCTTGTCTTGTCTTGTCTTTCTTTTGTATTGTATTTGTCTTGTCTTGTCTTGTCTTTCTTGTCTTGTCTTGTCTTGTCTTGTCTTGTCTTGTCTTGCCTTGCCTTGCCTTGCCTTGCATGGTCATGTCTTGTATGGTCTTGTCTTGTATGGTCTTTCTTTTGTCTTGTCTTGTCTTGTCTTGTCTTGTCTTGTCTTGTCTTGTCTTGTATGGTCTTTCATTTGTCTTGTCTTGTCTTGTCTTGTCTTGTCTTTCTTTTGTATTGTATTTGTCTTGTCTTGTCTTGTCTTTCTTGTCTTGTCTTGTCTTGTCTTGCCTTGTCTTGTCTTGTCTTGTCTTGTATGGTCTTTCTTTTGTCTTGTCTTTGTCTTGTCTTGTCTTTTGTCTTGTCTTGCCTTGTCTTATCTTGTCTTGTCTTGTATGGTCTTTCTTTTGTCTTGTCTTGTCTTGTCTTGTCTTGTCTTTTCTTGCCTTGCCTTGCTTTGCCTTGACTTGCCTTGCCTTGCCTTGCATGGTCATGTCTTGTATGGTCTTGTCTTGTATGGTCTTGTCTTGCCTTGTCTTGTCTTGTCTTGTCTTGTCTTGTCTTTCTTTTGTATTGTATTTGTCTTGTCTTGTCTTGTCTTTCTTGTCTTGTCTTGTCTTGTCTTGTCTTGCCTTGCCTTGCCTTGCCTTGCTTTGCCTTGACTTGCCTTGCCTTGCCTTGCCTTGCATGGTCATGTCTTGTATGGTCTTGTCTTGTATGGTCTTTCTTTTGTCTTGTCTTGTCTTGTCTTGTCTTGTCTTGTCTTGTCTTTTCTTGTCTTTCTTTTGTATTGTATTGTATTTGTCTTGTCTTGTCTTGTCTTTCTTGTCTTGTCTTGTCTTGTCTTGCCTTGTCTTGTCTTGTCTTGTCTTGTCTTGTATGGTCTTTCTTTTGTCTTGTCTTTGTCTTGTCTTGTCTTTTGTCTTGTCTTGTCTTGCATTGTCTTATCTTGACTTGTCTTGTATGGTCTTTCTTTTGTCTTGTCTTGTCTTGTCTTGTCTTGTCTTGTCTTGCCTTGCCTTGCCTTGCCTTGCCTTGCCTTGCTTTGCCTTGACTTGCCTTGCCTTGCCTTGCCTTGCATGGTCATGTCTTGTCTTGTCTTGTCTTGTCTTGTCTTGTCTTGTCTTGTCGTCTTGTCTTGTCTTGTCTTTCATTTGTCTTGTCTTGTCTTGTCTTGTCTTGTCTTTCATTTGTCTTGTCTTGTCTTGTCTTGTCTTGTCTTGCCTTGCCTTGCCTTGCCTTGCCTTGCTTTGCCTTGACTTGCCTTGCCTTGCCTTGCATGGTCATGTCTTGTATGGTCTTGTCTTGTATGGTCTTGTCTTTCTTTTGTATTGTATTTGTCTTGTCTTGTCTTGTCTTTCTTGTCTTGTCTTGTCTTGTCTTGCCTTGTCTTGTCTTGTCTTGTCTTGTCTTGTATGGTCTTTCTTTTGTCTTGTCTTTGTCTTGTCTTGTCTTGTCTTGTCTTGTCTTGTCTTGTCTTGTCTTGTCTTGTCTTTCTTTTGTATTGTATTTGTCTTGTCTTGTCTTGTCTTTCTTGTCTTGTCTTGTCTTGTCTTGTCTTGTCTTGTCTTGCCTTGCCTTGCCTTGCCTTGCCTTGCTTTGCCTTGACTTGCCTTGCCTTGCCTTGCATGGTCATGTCTTGTATGGTCTTGTCTTGTATGGTCTTTCTTTTGTCTTGTCTTGTCTTGTCTTGTCTTGTCTTTCTTTTGTATTGTATGGTCTTGTCTTGTATGGTCTTTCTTTTGTCTTGTCTTGTCTTGTCTTGTCTTGTCTTGTCTTGTCTTGTCTTTCTTTTGTATTGTATTTGTCTTGTCTTGTCTTGTCTTTCTTGTCTTGTCTTGTCTTGTCTTGTCTTGTCTTGCCTTGTATGGTCTTTCTTTTGTCTTGTCTTTGTCTTGTCTTGTCTTTTGTCTTGTCTTGCCTTGTCTTATCTTGTCTTGTCTTGTATGGTCTTTCTTTTGTCTTGTCTTGTCTTGTCTTGTCTTGTCTTGTCTTTCTTTTGTATTGTATTTGTCTTGTCTTGTCTTGTCTTTCTTGTCTTGTCTTGTCTTGCCTTGTCTTGTCTTGTCTTGTCTTGTCTTGTATGGTCTTTCTTTTGTCTTGTCTTTGTCTTGTCTTGTCTTTTGTCTTGTCTTGCCTTGTCTTATCTTGTCTTGTCTTGTATGGTCTTTCTTTTGTCTTGTCTTGTCTTGTCTTGTCTTGTCTTGTCTTTTCTTGCCTTGCCTTGCTTTGCCTTGACTTGCCTTGCCTTGCCTTGCCTTGCATGGTCATGTCTTGTATGGTCTTGTCTTGTATGGTCTTGTCTTGCCTTGTCTTGTCTTGTCTTGTCTTGTCTTGTCTTGTATGGTCTTTCTTTTGTATTGTATTTGTCTTGTCTTGTCTTTCTTGTCTTGTCTTGTCTTGTCTTGTCTTGCCTTGCCTTGCCTTGCCTTGCCTTGCCTTGCCTTGCCTTGCTTTGCCTTGACTTGCCTTGCCTTGCCTTGCATGGTCATGTCTTGTATGGTCATGTCTTGTATGGTCTTTCTTTTGTCTTGTCTTGTCTTGTCTTGTCTTGTATGGTCTTTCATTTGTCTTGTCTTGTCTTGTCTTGTCTTGTCTTGTCTTGTCTTGTCTTGTCTTGTCTTGTCTTGTCTTGTCTTGTCTTGACTTTCTTTTGTATTGTATTTGTCTTGTCTTGTCTTGTCTTTCTTGTCTTGTCTTGTCTTGCCTTGTCTTGTCTTGTCTTGTCTTGTCTTGTCTTGTCTTGTCTTGTATGGTCTTTCTTTTGTCTTGTCTTTGTCTTGTCTTGTCTTGTCTTGTCTTGTCTTGTCTTTCTTTTGTATTGTATTTGTCTTGTCTTGTCTTGTCTTTCTTGTCTTGTCTTGTCTTGTCTTGTCTTGTCTTGCCTTGCCTTGCCTTGCCTTGCCTTGCTTTGCCTTGACTTGCCTTGCCTTGCCTTGCCTTGCATGGTCATGTCTTGTATGGTCTTGTCTTGTATGGTCTTTCTTTTGTCTTGTCTTGTCTTGTCTTGTCTTGTCTTGTCTTGTCTTTCTTTTGTATTGTATGGTCTTGTCTTGTATGGTCTTTCTTTTGTCTTGTCTTGTCTTGTCTTGTCTTGTCTTGTCTTGTCTTGTCTTGTCTTTCTTTTGTATTGTATTTGTCTTGTCTTGTCTTGTCTTTCTTGTCTTGTCTTGTCTTGTCTTGTCTTGTCTTGTCTTGCCTTGCCTTGCCTTGCCTTGCTTTGCCTTGACTTGCCTTGCCTTGCCTTGCCTTGCATGGTCATGTCTTGTATGGTCTTGTCTTGTATGGTCTTTCTTTTGTCTTGTCTTGTCTTGTTTTGTCTTGTCTTGTCTTGTCTTGTCTTGTCTTGTATGGTCTTTCATTTGTCTTGTCTTGTCTTGTCTTGTCTTGTCTTGTCTTTCTTTTGTATTGTATTTGTCTTGTCTTGTCTTGTCTTTCTTGTCTTGTCTTGTCTTGCCTTGTCTTGTCTTGTCTTGTCTTGTATGGTCTTTCTTTTGTCTTGTCTTTGTCTTGTCTTGTCTTTTGTCTTGTCTTGCCTTGTCTTATCTTGTCTTGTCTTGTATGGTCTTTCTTTTGTCTTGTCTTGTCTTGTCTTGTCTTGTCTTTTCTTGCCTTGCCTTGCTTTGCCTTGACTTGCCTTGCCTTGCCTTGCATGGTCATGTCTTGTATGGTCTTGTCTTGTATGGTCTTGTCTTGCCTTGTCTTGTCTTGTCTTGTCTTGTCTTGTCTTTCTTTTGTATTGTATTTGTCTTGTCTTGTCTTGTCTTGTCTTTCTTGTCTTGTCTTGTCTTGTCTTGTCTTGCCTTGCCTTGCCTTGCCTTGCTTTGCCTTGCTTTGCCTTGACTTGCCTTGCCTTGCCTTGCCTTGCATGGTCATGTCTTGTATGGTCTTGTCTTGTATGGTCTTTCTTTTGTCTTGTCTTGTCTTGTCTTGTCTTTTCTTGTCTTTTCTTGTCTTTCTTTTGTATTGTATTGTATTTGTCTTGTCTTGTCTTGTCTTTCTTGTCTTGTCTTGTCTTGTCTTGCCTTGTCTTGTCTTGTCTTGTCTTGTCTTGTATGGTCTTTCTTTTGTCTTGTCTTTGTCTTGTCTTGTCTTTTGTCTTGTCTTGTCTTGCATTGTCTTATCTTGACTTGTCTTGTATGGTCTTTCTTTTGTCTTGTCTTGTCTTGTCTTGTCTTGTCTTGTCTTGTCTTGCCTTGCCTTGCCTTGCCTTGCCTTGCTTTGCCTTGACTTGCCTTGCCTTGCCTTGCCTTGCATGGTCATGTCTTGTCTTGTCTTGTCTTGTCTTGTCTTGTCTTGTCTTGTCTTGTCGTCTTGTCTTGTCTTGTCTTGTCTTGTCTTTCATTTGTCTTGTCTTGTCTTGTCTTGTCTTTCATTTGTCTTGTCTTGTCTTGTCTTGTCTTGTCTTGCCTTGCCTTGCCTTGCCTTGCCTTGCCTTGCTTTGCCTTGACTTGCCTTGCCTTGCCTTGCATGGTCATGTCTTGTATGGTCTTGTCTTGTATGGTCTTTCTTTTGTCTTGTCTTGTCTTGTCTTGTCTTGTCTTGATTTGTATTGTCTTGTCTTGTCTTGTCTTGTCTTGTATGGTCTTTCTTTTGTCTTGTCTTTGTCTTGTCTTGTCTTTTGTCTTGTCTTGTCTTGCCTTGTCTTGTCTTGTCTTGTCTTGTCTTGTCTTTCATTTGTCTTGTCTTGTCTTGTCTTGTCTTTCATTTGTCTTGTCTTGTCTTGTCTTGTCTTGTCTTTCTTTTGTATTGTATTTGTCTTGTCTTGTCTTGTCTTGTCTTTCTTGTCTTGTCTTGTCTTGTCTTGTCTTACCTTGTCTTGTCTTGTCTTGTCTTGTATGGTCTTTCTTTTGTCTTGTCTTTGTCTTGTCTTGTCTTTTGTCTTGTCTTGTCTTGCCTTGTCTTATCTTGTCTTGTCTTGTATGGTCTTTCTTTTGTCTTGTCTTTCTTTTGTATTGTATTTGTCTTGTCTTGTCTTGTCTTGTCTTTCTTGTCTTGTCTTGTCTTGCCTTGTCTTGTCTTGTCTTGTCTTGTCTTGTCTTGTCTTGTCTTGTCTTGTATGGTCTTTCTTTTGTCTTGTCTTTGTCTTGTCTTGTCTTTTGTCTTGTCTTGTCTTGCCTTGTCTTATCTTGTCTTGTCTTGTCTTGTCTTGTCTTGTCTTGTCTTGTCTTGTCTTTCTTTTGTATTGTATTTGTCTTGTCTTGTCTTGTCTTGTCTTTCTTGTCTTGTCTTGTCTTGTCTTGTCTTGCCTTGCCTTGCCTTGCATGGTCATGTCTTGTATGGTCTTGTCTTGTATGGTCTTTCTTTTGTCTTGTCTTGTCTTGTCTTGTCTTGTCTTGTCTTTCTTGTCTTGTCTTGTCTTGTCTTGTCTTGTCTTGCCTTGTCTTGTCTTGTCTTGTCTTGTCTTGTATGGTCTTTCTTTTGTCTTGTCTTTGTCTTGTCTTGTCTTTTGTCTTGTCTTGTCTTGCCTTGTCTTATCTTGTCTTGTCTTGTCTTGTCTTTCTTTTGTATTGTATTTGTCTTGTCTTGTCTTGTCTTGTCTTTCTTGTCTTGTCTTGTCTTGTCTTGCCTTGTCTTGTCTTGTCTTGTCTTGTATGGTCTTTCTTTTGTCTTGTCTTTGTCTTGTCTTGTCTTTTGTCTTGTCTTGCCTTGTCTTATCTTGTCTTGTCTTGTGTGGTCTTTCATTTGTCTTGTCTTGTCTTGTCTTGTCTTGTCTTTTCTTGCCTTGCCTTGCTTTGCCTTGACTTGCCTTGCCTTGCCTTGCCTTGCATGGTCATGTCTTGTATGGTCTTGTCTTGTATGGTCTTGTCTTGCCTTGTCTTGTCTTGTCTTGTCTTGTCTTGTCTTTCTTTTGTATTGTATTTGTCTTGTCTTGTCTTGTCTTTCTTGTCTTGTCTTGTCTTGTCTTGTCTTGCCTTGCCTTGCCTTGCTTTGCCTTGACTTGCCTTGCCTTGCCTTGCCTTGCCTTGCATGGTCATGTCTTGTATGGTCTTGTCTTGTATGGTCTTTCTTTTGTCTTGTCTTGTCTTGTCTTGTCTTGTCTTGTCTTGTCTTGTCTTGTCTTGTCTTGTCTTGTATGGTCTTTCATTTGTCTTGTCTTGTCTTGTCTTGTCTTGTCTTTCTTTTGTATTGTATTGTATTTGTCTTGTCTTGTCTTGTCTTTCTTGTCTTGTCTTGTCTTGTCTTGCCTTGTCTTGTCTTGTCTTGTCTTGTCTTGTCTTGTATGGTCTTTCTTTTGTCTTGTCTTTGTCTTGTCTTGTCTTTTGTCTTGTCTTGTATTGCCTTGTCTTATCTTGTCTTGTCTTGTATGGTCTTTCTTTTGTCTTGTCTTGTCTTGTCTTGTCTTGTGTTGTCTTGTCTTGTCTTGCCTTGCCTTGCCTTGCTTTGCCTTGACTTGCCTTGCCTTGCCTTGCATGGTCATGTCTTGTCTTGTCTTGTCTTGTCTTGTCTTGTCTTGTCTTGTCTTGTCGTCTTGTCTTGTCTTGTCTTGTCTTGTCTTGTCTTTGTCTTGTCTTGTCTTTTGTCTTGTCTTGTCTTGTCTTGCCTTGTCTTGTCTTGTCTTGTCTTGTCTTGTCTTGTCTTGTCTTTCATTTGTCTTGTCTTGTCTTGTCTTGTCTTGTCTTTCATTTGTCTTGTCTTGTCTTGTCTTGTCTTGTCTTGTCTTTCTTTTGTATTGTATTTGTCTTGTCTTGTCTTGTCTTGTCTTTCTTGTCTTGTCTTGTCTTGTCTTGCCTTGTCTTGTCTTGTCTTGTCTTGTCTTGTCTTGTCTTGTATGGTCTTTCTTTTGTCTTGTCTTTGTCTTGTCTTGTCTTTTGTCTTGTCTTGTCTTGCCTTGTCTTATCTTGTCTTGTCTTGTATGGTCTTTCTTTTGTCTTGTCTTTCTTTTGTATTGTATTTGTCTTGTCTTGTCTTGTCTTTCTTGTCTTGTCTTGTCTTGTCTTGCCTTGTCTTGTCTTGTCTTGTCTTGTCTTGTCTTGTCTTGTATGGTCTTTCTTTTGTCTTGTCTTTGTCTTGTCTTGTCTTTTGTCTTGTCTTGTCTTGCCTTGTCTTATCTTGTCTTGTCTTGTCTTGTCTTGTCTTGTCTTTCTTTTGTATTGTATTTGTCTTGTCTTGTCTTGTCTTGTCTTGTCTTTCTTGTCTTGTCTTGTCTTGTCTTGCCTTGCCTTGCCTTGCATGGTCATGTCTTGTATGGTCTTGTCTTGTATGGTCTTTCTTTTGTCTTGTCTTGTCTTGTCTTGTCTTGTCTTGTCTTGTCTTGTCTTGTCTTTCTTGTCTTGTCTTGTCTTGTCTTGTCTTGTCTTGTCTTGCCTTGTCTTGTCTTGTCTTGTCTTGTCTTGTCTTGTATGGTCTTTCTTTTGTCTTGTCTTTGTCTTTACTTGTCTTTTGTCTTGTCTTGTCTTGCCTTGTCTTATCTTGTCTTGTCTTGTCTTGTCTTGTCCTTCTTTTGTATTGTATTTGTCTTGTCTTGTCTTGTCTTGTCTTGTCTTGTCTTGCTTTGCCTTGACTTGCCTTGCCTTGCCTTGCCTTGCATGGTCATGTCTTGTATGGTCTTGTCTTGTATGGTCTTGTCTTGCCTTGTCTTTGTCTTGTCTTGTCTTGTCTTGTCTTGTCTTGTCTTGTCTTGTCTTGTCTTGTCTTGTCTTGTCTTGTCTTGTCTTGTCTTGTCTTGTCTTGTCTTGTCTTGTCTTGTCTTGTCTTGTCTTGTCTTGTCTTGTCTTGTCTTGTCTTGTCTTTCTTTTGTATTGTATTTGTCTTGTCTTGTCTTGTCTTGTCTTGTCTTTCTTGTCTTGTCTTTCTTGTCTTGTCTTGTCTTGTCTTGTCTTGTCTTGTCTTGTCTTGCCTTGCCTTGCCTTGCCTTGCCTTGCTTTGCCTTGACTTGCCTTGCCTTGCCTTGCCTTGCATGGTCATGTCTTGTATGGTCTTGTCTTGTATGGTCTTTCTTTTGTCTTGTCTTGTCTTGTCTTGTCTTGTCTTGTCTTGTCTTGTATGGTCTTTCATTTGTCTTGTCTTGTCTTGTCTTGTCTTGTCTTGTCTTGTCTTTCTTTTGTATTGTATTTGATTTGATTTGATTTGATTTTATTGAACCATTTCATATTTTATAAATAGATACAATACCTCCTATAAAAAACTGAAACAGTCAGGGATAACACAAAAAGTCCATAGACTTATTTCCATTGTGGTCCCTATACATAATCAGGTCCAACAATCAGCAGCATAGCAAGCATGCCATCGTAATATAATCATTATAACATAACACAATATATTCAATTTAATTCATAAACATTATTAAAACTTTTAATTAGCAAACGTTCCCTTTTCATACAACCATTCCTTAACAGCCTGTCTAAACCCTTGCAAACTGTCGCATATTTTAAAAGGCCCTGGCAAACGATTCCACAACGATACTGCTATAAACCTGAAAGAATCCCTACCCACTTTACTTTTACAGCATGGCAGTACTAAATCTGTGGATGATCTTCTTGTAAAATAACCATGAACATCCCTCACCTGAATAAAATAATTTTTAAAATACTGTGGAACAGTTCCATGTATAATCTTGTACACGTTACCCAATTCTATCAGAGCAACCCTATCCTGAACTTTTAACCACCCAATCATTTGAAAATGATTCATTTCCAAATGGGTTCTCATGGGGAGGTTTAAAATAACCCTAACTAATTTATTTTGAGATGTTTGAAGCCTAGTTTTAATCTGTTTTGCAATGCCATTATACCATGAACAACAGGCATAATCAAAAAAAGGCTGAACCAAAGCCCCTGACAAGGTAATCATAGTTTTTCTATCTAAAAACTTTGAAATTCTTGCAAGAAACCTAATTCTTTGATTAATCTTAGTTAAAATCTTATCTGCCTGACCCCTACCTGATATATATCTATCTAAAATACATCCTAAATATGTAACTGAGTCCCTGGTTTTTAACACAATGTCCCCCACAACCACATTAAAAACTGAGATCTTGTTTAATTTTACTCTCGTTCCAAATAAAATTGATTCTGATTTTTCCAAATGAAGAGACAACCTATTCTCGGACAACCACCTACTAACCTTTAATAATTCATCACTTAATGTACGTTCTATAATACTTTTATCTTTGTCAGAAAATAAAAGTGCTGAATCATCTGCGTACAAAAGAAGTTTACATGAACATATCGACTCTAAATCGTTGATATACAAAAGGAAAAAGAGTGGACCCAATACACTTCCTTGGGGAACCCCACAATCAATAAATCTGGGTAAGGATAAAACACCTCCTATTTCCACCTGCTGTTTACGTCCTTTTAAATATGAAGCAACCCATTTTACAGCAATATCCTTAAAACCAATAGCTTTTATCTTTGTCAATAAAATCTCATGGTCAACAGTATCAAAAGCCTTCTGTAGGTCCAACATTACCATGCCGCATAAATTCCCTTTATCTATCTCGCTTCTAATAAAATCAGTTAAATAAAGTAAACACGTATCAGTGGAATGAGACTTCCTAAAACCAGATTGAAATTCATAAATAAGATTTTGGCCAGTCAAATAATCATTTATTTGTTCAAAGATAATCTTTTCGATTATCTTTGATAAAGTACTTAGAATAGATATTGGCCTATAATTTTCTTCATTTAATTTACTACCTTTCTTGTGAAAAGGAATCACCCTTGCATCTTTAAACTGTACTGGAAAGTACCCATATTGAATTGATAAATTAATGATATGTGTGATGCATGGGGAAATAACCTCTGCAGCATCTCTTAAAAATCTAGCTGGGATATTATCAAGACCCGTTGCTTTAGAACAGTTTAAATTCATAAGTTTTTTACATACTGCTTCCTCTGACACATAATTAAAAGAAAAACTATCCATCACAACCCCTTGTCGTTTATAATAGTTGTGAACATAACTCTCCCCATACTGACCATTCTGACTGGGCAACTTATCCACTAGTCTACTAGAAACTGAGGTAAAAAAACTATTTAGCCTTTCTGCCACCTCTCTCTTATCTGACATAACCCTGTTTTCAGATTCCAAACTAAAACTACTACTTTTAGTTGTCAATCGATTACTATAACCAAGCTGCTTAAGCGACTTCCATAACTTACTAGAATCCTTCCTATATTCAAATATCTTTTCTTTGAAATAAGTCTTTTTATTTTTTTCTATTAATCTGTTTACCGTATTCCTTTGTTTTTTAAATTCTGTCCAGCTCTCATCATCCTTATTTCTTATGAAAATTGAATACAATCTATTTCTCTTCCTAATTTCTTCCAAAATTTCACTATTCATCCAAGGTGCGCTTCTTTGCTTTACTCTAATGTGTCTTACTGGAGCTAATTTATCTACTACCTTTAAAAACATACTTTTAAAAACTAACACTGCTTGATCCACATTATTACATTTTAAAAAACCAGGTAAGTTCATTTGACTTAAACCTTCTAAAAACACATCCTTACTGTACCGTTTTAAAGACCTAATATTTATAGTATTATGACAATTAAGCACATTTTTCTTAATCTTTCTTGTACAAAAAACACCACAATGATCACTCATCCCATAATGTATAACACCACTTTTGACTATCTTAGACTTATCGGACACTAGAACAAGATCAATTACAGTCTGTGTAGACAAACAGACTCGTGTTGGTTCATTAATTAATTGATAAAAACCGAACATACGACAAAAATTCATCAAGGCCTTAAATGAAGTAATATCAGCATTCCAAACATCAGTATTAAAATCACCAACCATAATCACTTCTGTTTTAACCATGTATTCACATCTACCACATACCTCTTCTAATAAATCATAAAAATTACTCTGATCTGGAGGTCTGTAGCATGTTCCAATCAAGATAGGCTTACACATTGGTAACAAGATATCTAACCATACAGCTTCGATTTCATCATGATTTAGGTCTTCCCTTTGTTTAAAATTTAAATCTGCCCTTATATAGACACATACTCCTCCACCTTTACGATTCCGATCTCTACGCACAATAACATAATTCTCAATCTCTATTTCTGCGTCTCTAATAGAACTGTCCAGCCAAGATTCTGAAATACACAGCAGAGCAACTCTATTGCTTCTACACAGAAGTCGAATCTCATCAATCTTAGGTCGAAGGCTTCTGATGTTAAGATGACGTATATGCAGACCCCTTGATGAAAAAAACGAGTCCACGCTGTGGTTTTCTTGCCGCACAATACGCTCGAAACCTGGCTGAGTGTTCCGGCTTCCCATTCGAGCAGTCGGTGTTTCCATATGTACCGGCATATGTGCAATACCACTTCCATCGCAACGCGCACATACTTTCGCATTCTCCTTCGCCTTCAGTCCTCGCCAAGATAACCCTCCTGGTCCTGGACATTGATGTATATCCCCTGATATTAACAAACATATTGAAATAATCAGGTAATTCATTCTATTACTTTGATGATTGCGAGTACACTTGAGCTGACGCTTGGCCGGAAACAAAGACGGGTAAACAAACGTATCCAGGAATACGCTCTTTCCATGACCAAAATGCTTATCTCTACACATTTCCTGATGGTCCAAATTAATTTCTAAAAGTTCCATTCGTCGTCCGTGCAACTTTCCACAAAAAAACTCTAAAAACAACAAATAAATTAAAAGAGTTAACAACATTCCAAACATGCCACACTTGCCAGCCGCCATCTTAGATCCTGATCGGTTCTAGTTAGTCTGACAAGACTATTTGTCTTGTCTTGTCTTGTCTTTCTTGTCTTGTCTTGTCTTGTCTTGCCTTGTCTTGTCTTGTCTTGTCTTGTCTTGTATGGTCTTTCTTTTGTCTTGTCTTTGTCTTGTCTTGTCTTTTGTCTTGTCTTGTCTTGCCTTGTCTTATCTTGTCTTGTCTTGTATGGTCTTTCTTTTGTCTTGTCTTGTCTTGTCTTGTCTTGTCTTGTCTTGCCTTGCCTTGCCTTGCCTTGCCTTGCCTTGCCTTGACTTGACTTGCCTTGCCTTGCATGGTCATGTCTTGTCTTGTCTTGTCTTGTCTTGTCTTGTCTTGTCTTGTCTTGTCTTGTCTTGTCTTGTCTTGTCTTTCTTTTGTATTGTATTTGTCTTGTCTTGTCTTGTCTTGTCTTTCTTGTCTTGTCTTGTCTTGTCTTGTCTTGCCTTGCCTTGCCTTGCCTTGCCTTGCCTTGCCTTGCCTTGCCTTGCCTTGCCTTGCCTTGTCTTGTCTTGTCTTGTCTTGTCTTGTCTTGTCTTGTCTTGTCTTTCTTTTGTATTGTATTTGTCTTGTCTTGTCTTTCTTGTCTTGTCTTGTCTTGTCTTGTCTTGCCTTGCCTTGCCTTGCCTTGCCTTGCTTTGCCTTGACTTGCCTTGCCTTGCCTTGCCTTGCATGGTCATGTCTTGTATGGTCTTGTCTTGTATGGTCTTTCTTTTGTCTTGTCTTGTCTTGTCTTGTCTTGTCTTGTCTTGTCTTGTCTTGTCTTGTCTTGTCTTGTCTTGTCTTTCTTTTGTATTGTATTAGTCTTGTCTTGTCTTGTCTTTCTTGTCTTGTCTTGTCTTGCCTTGCCTTGTCTTGCCTTGCCTTGCCTTGCCTTGCCTTGCCTTGCATGGTCATGTCTTGTATGGTCTTGTCTTGTATGGTCTTGTCTTGCCTTGTCTTGTCTTGTCTTGTCTTGTCTTGTCTTGTATGGTCTTTCTTTTGTCTTGTCTTTGTCTTGTCTTGTCTTTTGTCTTGTCTTGTCTTGCCTTGTCTTATCTTGTCTTGTCTTGTATGGTCTTTCTTTTGTCTTGTCTTTGTCTTGTCTTGTCTTGTCTTTTGTCTTGTCTTGTCTTGTCTTGTCTTTTGTCTTGTCTTTTGTCTTGTCGTGTCGTGTCGTGTCGTGTCATGCCTTGCCTTGCCTTGCCTTGCCTTGCCTTGTCTTGTCTTGTATGGTCTTTCATTTGTCTTGTCTTGTCTTTGTCTTGTCTTGTCTTGTTTTGTTTTGCCTTGCCTTGCCTTGCCTTGCCTTGCCTTGCCTTGCATGGTCATGTCTTGTCTTGTCTTGTCTTGTCTTGTCTTGTCTTTCTTGTCTTGTCTTGTCTTGTCTTGTCTTGTCTTGCCTTGCCTTGCCTTGCCTTGCTTTGCCTTGACTTGCCTTGCCTTGCATGGTCATGTCTTGTCTTGTCTTGTCTTGTATGGTCTTTCATTTGTCTTGTCTTTTCTTGTCTTGTCTTGTCTTGTCTTGTCTTGTCTTGCCTTGCCTTGCCTTGCCTTGCCTTGCATGGTCATGTCTTGTATGGTCTTGTCTTGTATGGTCTTGTCTTGCCTTGTCTTGTCTTGTCTTGTATGGTCTTTCTTTTGTCTTGTCTTGTCTTTGTCTTGTCTTGTCTTTTGTCTTGTCTTGTCTTTTGTCTTGTCTTGTCTTTTGTCTTGTCTTTTGTCTTGTCTTTTGTCTTGTCTTGTCTTGTCTTGTCTTGTCTGGCCTTGCCTTGTCTTGTCTTGTCTTGTCTTGTCTTGTATGGTCTTGTCTTGTCTTGTCTTGTCTTGTCTTGTCTTTCCTTGCCTTGCCTTGCCTTGCCTTGTCTTGTATGGTCTTGTATGGTCTTGTCTTGTATGGTCTTGTCTTGTATGGTCTTGTCTTGCCTTGTCTTGTCTTGTCTTGTCTTGTCTTGTATGGTCTTTCTTTTGTCTTGTATTTGTCTTGTCTTGTCTTTCTTGTCTTGTCTTGTCTTGTCTTGTCTTGTATGGTCTTTCATTTGTCTTGTCTTGTCTTGTCTTTGTCTTGTCTTGTCTTGTCTTGTATGGTCTTGTATGGTCTTTCATTTGTCTTGTCTTGTCTTGTCTTGTCTTGTCTTGTCTTGTATGGTCTTTCTTTTGTCTTGTCTTGCCTTGCCTTGCCTTGCCTTGCCTTGCCTTGCCTTGCATGGTCATGTCTTGTATGGTCTTGTCTTGTATGGTCTTGTCTTGTATGGTCTTTCTTTTGTCTTGTCTTGTCTTGCCTTGCCTTGCCTTGCCTTGCCTTGCCTTGCCTTGCATGGTCATGTCTTGTATGGTCTTGTCTTGTATGGTCTTTCTTTTGTCTTGTCTTGTCTTGTCTTGTCTTGTCTTGTCTTTCAATTGTCTTGTCTTGTCTTGTCTTGTCTTGTCTTGTCTTTCTTTTGTATTGTATTTGTCTTGTCTTGTCTTGTGTTTCTTGTCTTGTCTTGCCTTGCCTTGCCTTGCCTTGCCTTGCTTTGCCTTGACTTGCCTTGCCTTGCCTTGCCTTGCATGGTCATGTCTTGTATGGTCTTGTCTTGTATGGTCTTGTCTTGCCTTGTCTTGTCTTGTCTTGTCTTGTCTTGTATGGTCT
Organism: Trichomycterus rosablanca; assembly: GCF_030014385.1. Lineage (NCBI taxonomy): Eukaryota > Metazoa > Chordata > Actinopteri > Siluriformes > Trichomycteridae > Trichomycterus > Trichomycterus rosablanca. The sequence continues at coordinate 14,221 of NW_026947165.1, read as the reverse complement.
TTCTTTTGTCTTGTCTTTGTCTTGTCTTGTCTTTTGTCTTGTCTTGTCTTGCCTTGTCTTATCTTGTCTTGTCTTGTATGGTCTTTCTTTTGTCTTGTCTTTGTCTTGTCTTGTCTTGTCTTTTGACTTGTCTTGTCTTGTCTTTTGTCTTGTCTTTTGTCTTGTCTTTTGTCTTGTCGTGTCGTGTCGTGCCTTGCCTTGCCTTGCCTTGCCTTGCCTTGCCTTGTCTTGTATGGTCTTTCATTTGTATTGTCTTGTCTTGTCTTGTCTTGTCTTGTCTTGTCTTGTCTTGCCTTGCCTTGCCTTGCCTTGCCTTGCCTTGCATGGTCATGTCTTGTCTTGTCTTTGTCTTGTCTTGTCTTGTCTTGTCTTTTGTCTTTTGTCTTGTCTTTTGTCTTGTCTTTTGTCTTGTCTTTTGCCTTGCCTTGCCTTGCCTTGCCTTGTCTTGTATGGTCTTTCATTTGTCTTGTCTTGTCTTGTCTTGCCTTGCCTTGCCTTGCCTTGCCTTGCCTTGCCTTGCCTTGCCTTGCCTTGCCTTGCCTTGCCTTGCCTTGCATGGTCATGTCTTGTCTTGTCTTGTCTTGTCTTGCCTTGCCTTGCCTTGCCTTGCCTTGCTTTGCCTTGCCTTGCCTTGCCTTGCTTTGCCTTGACTTGCCTTGCCTTGCCTTGCCTTGCATGCTCATGTCTTGTATGGTCTTGTCTTGTATGGTCTTGTCTTGCCTTGTCTTGTCTTGTCTTGTCTTGTCTTGTCTTGTATGGTCTTTCTTTTGTCTTGTCTTTGTCTTGTCTTGTCTTTTGTCTTGTCTTGTCTTGTCTTGTCTTTCTTTTGTATTGTATTTGTCTTGTCTTGTCTTGTCTTTCTTGTCTTGTCTTGTCTTGTCTTGCCTTGCCTTGCCTTGCCTTGCCTTGCTTTGCCTTGACTTGCCTTGCCTTGCCTTGCATGGTCATGTCTTGTATGGTCTTGTCTTGTATGGTCTTGTCTTGCCTTGTCTTGTCTTGTCTTGTATGGTCTTTCTTTTGTCTTGTCTTGTCTTGTCTTGTCTTGTCTTGTCTTTCTTTTGTATTGTATTTGTCTTGTCTTGTCTTGTCTTTCTTGTCTTGTCTTGTCTTGTCTTGTCTTGTCTTGTCTTGCCTTGCCTTGCCTTGTCTTTCTTTTGTATTGTATTTGTCTTGTCTTGTCTTGTCTTTCTTGTCTTGTCTTGTCTTGTCTTGTCTTGTCTTGCCTTGCCTTGCCTTGCCTTGCCTTGCCTTGCCTTGCTTTGCCTTGACTTGCCTTGCCTTGCCTTGCCTTGCCTTGCATGGTCATGTCTTGTATGGTCTTTCTTTTGTCTTGTCTTGTCTTGTCTTGTCTTGTCTTGTCTTGTATGGTCTTTCATTTGTCTTGTCTTGTCTTGTCTTGTCTTGTCTTTCTTTTGTATTGTATTTGTCTTGTCTTGTCTTGTCTTTCTTGTCTTGTCTTGTCTTGTCTTGCCTTGTCTTGTCTTGTCTTGTCTTGTCTTGTCTTGTATGGTCTTTCTTTTGTCTTGTCTTTGTCTTGTCTTGTCTTTTGTCTTGTCTTGTCTTGCCTTGTCTTATCTTGTCTTATCTTGTATGGTCTTTCTTTTGTCTTGTCTTGTCTTGTCTTGTCTTGTCTTGTCTTGCCTTGCCTTGCTTTGCCTTGACTTGCCTTGCCTTGCCTTGCCTTGCATGGTCATGTCTTGTCTTGTCTTGTCTTGTCTTGTCTTGTCTTGTCTTGTCTTGTCTTGTCTTTCTTTTGTATTGTATTTGTCTTGTCTTGTCTTGTCTTTCTTGTCTTGTCTTGTCTTGTCTTGTCTTGCCTTGCCTTGCCTTGCCTTGCCTTGCCTTGCCTTGCATGGTCATGTCTTGCCTTGTCTTGTCTTGTCTTGTCTTGTCTTGTCTTGTCTTGTCTTGTCTTGTCTTGTCTTGTCTTGTCTTGTCTTGTCTTGTCTTTCTTTTGTATTGTATTTGTCTTGTCTTGTCTTGTCTTTCTTGTCTTGTCTTGTCTTGTCTTGCCTTGCCTTGCCTTGCCTTGCTTTGCCTTGACTTGCCTTGCCTTGCCTTGCCTTGCATGGTCATGTCTTGTATGGTCTTGTCTTGTATGGTCTTTCTTTTGTCTTGTCTTGTCTTGTCTTGTCTTGTCTTGTCTTGTCTTGTCTTGTCTTGTCTTGTATGGTCTTTCATTTGTCTTGTCTTGTCTTGTCTTGTCTTGTCTTGTCTTGTCTTGTCTTGTCTTTCTTTTGTATTGTATTTGTCTTGTCTTGTCTTGTCTTTCTTGTCTTGTCTTGTCTTGTCTTGCCTTGTCTTGTCTTGTCTTGTCTTGTCTTGTCTTGTATGGTCTTTCTTTTGTCTTGTCTTTGTCTTGTCTTGTCTTTTGTCTTGTCTTGTCTTGCCTTGTCTTATCTTGTCTTGTCTTGTATGGTCTTTCTTTTGTCTTGTCTTGTCTTGTCTTGTCTTGTCTTGCCTTGCCTTGCCTTGCCTTGACTTGCCTTGCCTTGCCTTGCATGGTCATGTCTTGTCTTGTCTTGTCTTGTCTTGTCTTGTCTTGTCTTGTCTTTCTTTTGTATTGTATTTGTCTTGTCTTGTCTTGTCTTGTCTTTCTTGTCTTGTCTTGTCTTGTCTTGTCTTGTCTTGTCTTGCCTTGCCTTGCCTTGCCTTGCCTTGCTTTGCCTTGACTTGCCTTGCCTTGCCTTGCCTTGCATGGTCATGTCTTGTCTTGTCTTGTCTTGTCTTGTCTTGTCTTGTCTTGTCTTGTCTTGTCTTGTCTTGTCTTGTCTTGTCTTGTCTTGTCTTGTCTTGTCTTGTCTTTCTTTTGTATTGTATTTGTCTTGTCTTGTCTTGTCTTGTCTTGTCTTGTCTTGTCTTGTCTTGTCTTGTCTTGTCTTGTCTTTCTTTTGTATTGTATTTGTCTTGTCTTGTCTTGTCTTGTCTTGTCTTGTCTTGTCTTTCTTTTGTATTGTATTTGTCTTGTCTTGTCTTGTCTTGTCTTGTCTTGTCTTTCTTTTGTATTGTATTTGTCTTGTCTTGTCTTTCTTGTCTTGTCTTGTCTTGTCTTGTCTTGCCTTGCCTTGCCTTGCCTTGCCTTGCCTTGCCTTGCATGGTCATGTCTTGTATGGTCTTGTCTTGTATGGTCTTTCTTTTGTCTTGTCTTGTCTTGTCTTGTCTTGTCTTGTCTTGTATGGTCTTTCATTTGTCTTGTCTTGTCTTGTCTTGTCTTGTCTTGTCTTTCTTTTGTATTGTATTTGTCTTGTCTTGTCTTGTCTTTCTTGTCTTGTCTTGTCTTGTCTTGCCTTGTCTTGTCTTGTCTTGTCTTGTATGGTCTTTCTTTTGTCTTGTCTTTGTCTTGTCTTGTCTTGTCTTGTCTTGTCTTTCTTTTGTATTGTATTTGTCTTGTCTTGTCTTGTCTTGTCTTTCTTGTCTTGTCTTGTCTTGTCTTGTCTTGCCTTGCCTTGCCTTGCCTTGCTTTGCCTTGACTTGCCTTGCCTTGCCTTGCCTTGCATGGTCATGTCTTGTATGGTCTTGTCTTGTATGGTCTTTCTTTTGTCTTGTCTTGTCTTGTCTTGTCTTGTCTTGTCTTGTCTTGTCTTGTCTTGTCTTGTCTTGTCTTGTCTTGTCTTGTCTTGTCTTGTCTTGTCTTGTCTTGTCTTGTCTTGTCTTGTCTTGTCTTGTCTTGTCTTGTCTTGTCTTGTCTTGTCTTGTCTTGTCTTGTCTTTCTTTTGTATTGTATTTGTCTTGTCTTGTCTTGTCTTGTCTTGTCTTGTCTTGTCTTGTCTTGTCTTGTCTTTCTTTTGTATTGTATTTGTCTTGTCTTGTCTTGTCTTGTCTTGTCTTGTCTTGTCTTGTCTTTCTTTTGTATTGTATTTGTCTTGTCTTGTCTTGTCTTGTCTTGTCTTGTCTTGTCTTGTCTTGTCTTGTCTTTCTTTTGTATTGTATTTGTCTTGTCTTGTCTTTCTTGTCTTGTCTTGTCTTGTCTTGTCTTGCCTTGCCTTGCCTTGCCTTGCCTTGCTTTGCCTTGCCTTGCCTTGCCTTGCCTTGCATGGTCATGTCTTGTATGGTCTTGTCTTGTATGGTCTTTCTTTTGTCTTGTCTTGTCTTGTCTTGTCTTGTATGGTCTTTCATTTGTCTTGTCTTGTCTTGTCTTGTCTTGTCTTGTCTTGTCTTGTCTTTCTTTTGTATTGTATTTGTCTTGTCTTGTCTTGTCTTGTCTTTCTTGTCTTGTCTTGTCTTGTCTTGTCTTGTCTTGTCTTGCCTTGTCTTGTCTTGTCTTGTCTTGTATGGTCTTTCTTTTGTCTTGTCTTTGTCTTGTCTTGTCTTGTCTTGTCTTGTCTTGTCTTTCTTTTGTATTGTATTTGTCTTGTCTTGTCTTGTCTTTCTTGTCTTGTCTTGTCTTGTCTTGTCTTGTCTTGTATGGTCTTTCATTTGTCTTGTCTTGTCTTGTCTTGTCTTGTCTTGTCTTGTCTTTCTTTTGTATTGTATTTGTCTTGTCTTGTCTTGTCTTTCTTGTCTTGTCTTGTCTTGCCTTGTCTTGTCTTGTCTTGTCTTGTATGGTCTTTCTTTTGTCTTGTCTTTGTCTTGTCTTGTCTTTTGTCTTGTCTTGTCTTGCCTTGTCTTATCTTGTCTTGTCTTGTATGGTCTTTCTTTTGTCTTGTCTTGTCTTGTCTTGTCTTGCCTTGCCTTGCCTTGCCTTGCTTTGCCTTGACTTGCCTTGCCTTGCCTTGCCTTGCCTTGCATGGTCATGTCTTGTCTTGTCTTGTCTTGTCTTGTCTTGTCTTTCTTTTGTATTGTATTTGTCTTGTCTTGTCTTGTCTTGTCTTGTCTTGTCTTGTCTTGCCTTGCCTTGCCTTGCCTTGCCTTGCTTTGCCTTGACTTGCCTTGCCTTGCCTTGCCTTGCATGGTCATGTCTTGTATGGTCTTGTCTTGTATGGTCTTTCTTTTGTCTTGTCTTGTCTTGTCTTGTCTTGTCTTGTCTTGTATGGTCTTTCATTTGTCTTGTCTTGTCTTGTCTTGTCTTGTCTTTCTTTTGTATTGTATTTGTCTTGTCTTGTCTTTCTTGTCTTGTCTTGTCTTGTCTTGCCTTGTCTTGTCTTGTCTTGTCTTGTCTTGTCTTGTATGGTCTTTCTTTTGTCTTGTCTTTGTCTTGTCTTGTCTTTTGTCTTGTCTTGTCTTGCCTTGTCTTATCTTGTCTTGTCTTGTATGGTCTTTCTTTTGTCTTGTCTTGTCTTGTCTTGTCTTGTCTTGCCTTGCCTTGCCTTGCCTTGCTTTGCCTTGACTTGCCTTGCCTTGCCTTGCCTTGCATGGTCATGTCTTGTATTGTCTTGTCTTGTATGGTCTTGTCTTGCCTTGTCTTGTCTTGTCTTGTCTTGTCTTGTCTTGTCTTTCTTTTGTATTGTATTTGTCTTGTCTTGTCTTGTCTTTCTTGTCTTGTCTTGTCTTGTCTTGTCTTGCCTTGCCTTGCCTTGCTTTGCCTTGACTTGCCTTGCCTTGCCTTGCCTTGCATGGTCATGTCTTGTATGGTCTTGTCTTGTATGGTCTTTCTTTTGTCTTGTCTTGTCTTGTCTTGTCTTGTATGGTCTTTAATTTGTCTTGTCTTGTCTTGTCTTGTCTTGTCTTTCTTTTGTATTGTATTGTATTTGTCTTGTCTTGTCTTGTGTTGTCTTTCTTGTCTTGTCTTGTCTTGTCTTGCCTTGTCTTGTCTTGTCTTGTCTTGTCTTGTCTTGTCTTGTCTTGTATGGTCTTTCTTTTGTCTTGTCTTTGTCTTGTCTTGTCTTTTGTCTTGTCTTGTCTTGCCTTGTCTTATCTTGTCTTGTCTTGTATGGTCTTTCTTTTGTCTTGTCTTGTCTTGTCTTGTCTTGTCTTGCCTTGCCTTGCCTTGCTTTGCCTTGACTTGCCTTGCCTTGCCTTGCATGGTCATGTCTTGTATGGTCTTGTCTTGTATGGTCTTGTCTTGTCTTGTCTTGTCTTGTCTTGTCTTGTCTTGTCTTGTCTTGTCTTGTCTTGTCTTGTCTTGTCTTGTATGGTCTTGTCTTGTATGGTCTTGTCTTGTATGGTCTTTCTTTTGTCTTGTCTTTGTCTTGTCTTGTCTTTTGTCTTGTCTTGTCTTGCCTTGTCTTATCTTGTCTTGTCTTGTATGGTCTTTCTTTTGTCTTGTCTTGTCTTGTCTTGTCTTGTCTTGCCTTGCCTTGCCTTGCCTTGCTTTGCCTTGCTTTGCCTTGACTTGCCTTGCCTTGCCTTGCATGGTCATGTCTTGTCTTGTCTTGTCTTGTCTTGTCTTGTCTTGTCTTGTCTTGTCTTGTCGTGTCTTGTCTTGTCTTGTCTTGTCTTGTCTTTCTTTTGTATTGTATTTGTCTTGTCTTGTCTTGTCTTGTCTTGTCTTGTCTTGTCTTGCCTTGCCTTGCCTTGCCTTGCCTTGCCTTGCCTTGCCTTGCCTTGCCTTGCCTTGCCTTGCATGGTCATGTCTTGTCTTGTCTTGTCTTGTCTTGTATGGTCTTGTCTTGTCTTGTCTTGTCTTGTCTTGTCTTGTCTTGTCTTGTCTTGTCTTGTCTTGTCTTGTCTTGTCTTGTCTTGTCTTGTCTTGTCTTGTCTTGTCTTGTCTTGTCTTGTCTTGTCTTGTCTTGTCTTGTCTTGTCTTGTCTTTTTTTTGTATTGTATTTGTCTTGTCTTGTCTTTCTTGTCTTGTCTTGTCTTGTCTTGTCTTGCCTTGCCTTGCCTTGCCTTGCCTTGCCTTGCCTTGCCTTGCTTTGCCTTGACTTGCCTTGCCTTGCCTTGCATGGTCATGTCTTGTATGGTCTTGTCTTGTATGGTCTTTCTCTTGTCTTGTCTTGTCTTGTCTTGTCTTGTCTTGTCTTGTCTTGTCTTGTCTTGTCTTGTCTTGTATGGTCTTTCATTTGTCTTGTCTTGTCTTCTCTTGTCTTGTCTTGTCTTGTCTTGTCTTGTCTTTCTTTTGTATTGTATTTGTCTTGTCTTGTCTTGTCTTTCTTGTCTTGTCTTGTCTTGCCTTGTCTTGTCTTGTCTTGTCTTGTCTTGTATGGTCTTTCTTTTGTCTTGTCTTTGTCTTGTCTTGTCTTGTCTTGTCTTGTCTTGTCTTGTCTTTCTTTTGTATTGTATTTGTCTTGTCTTGTCTTGTCTTGTCTTTCTTGTCTTGTCTTGTCTTGTCTTGTCTTGTCTTGCCTTGCCTTGACTTGCCTTGCCTTGCATGGTCATGTCTTGTATGGTCTTGTCTTGTATGGTCTTTCTTTTGTCTTGTCTTGTCTTGTCTTGTCTTGTCTTGTCTTGTCTTGTATGGTCTTTCATTTGTCTTGTCTTGTCTTGTCTTGTCTTTCTTTTGTATTGTATTTGTCTTGTCTTGTCTTGTCTTTCTTGTCTTGTCTTGTCTTGTCTTGCCTTGTCTTGTCTTGTCTTGTCTTGTCTTGTCTTGTCTTGTATGGTCTTTCTTTTGTCTTGTCTTTGTCTTGTCTTGTCTTTTGTCTTGTCTTGTCTTGCCTTGTCTTATCTTGTCTTGTCTTGTATGGTCTTTCTTTTGTCTTGTCTTGTCTTGTCTTGCCTTGCCTTGCCTTGCTTTGCCTTGCCTTGCCTTGCCTTGCATGGTCATGTCTTGTCTTGTCTTGTCTTGTCTTGTCTTGTCTTGTCTTGTCTTGTCTTGTCTTGTCTTGTCTTGTCTTGTCTTGTCTTGTCTTGTCTTTCTTTTGTATTGTATTTGTCTTGTCTTGTCTTGTCTTTCTTGTCTTGTCTTGTCTTGTATGGTCTTTCTTTTGTCTTGTCTTTGTCTTGTCTTGTCTTGTCTTGTCTTGTCTTGTCTTGTCTTTCTTTTGTATTGTATTTGTCTTGTCTTGTCTTGTCTTTCTTGTCTTGTCTTGTCTTGTCTTGTCTTGTCTTGCCTTGCCTTGACTTGCCTTGCCTTGCATGGTCATGTCTTGTATGGTCTTGTCTTGTATGGTCTTTCTTTTGTCTTGTCTTGTCTTGTCTTGTCTTGTCTTGTCTTGTCTTGTATGGTCTTTCATTTGTCTTGTCTTGTCTTGTCTTGTCTTTCTTTTGTATTGTATTTGTCTTGTCTTGTCTTGTCTTTCTTGTCTTGTCTTGTCTTGTCTTGCCTTGTCTTGTCTTGTCTTGTCTTGTCTTGTCTTGTATGGTCTTTCTTTTGTCTTGTCTTTGTCTTGTCTTGTCTTTTGTCTTGTCTTGTCTTGCCTTGTCTTATCTTGTCTTGTCTTGTATGGTCTTTCTTTTGTCTTGTCTTGTCTTGTCTTGCCTTGCCTTGCCTTGCTTTGCCTTGCCTTGCCTTGCCTTGCATGGTCATGTCTTGTCTTGTCTTGTCTTGTCTTGTCTTGTCTTGTCTTGTCTTGTCTTGTCTTGTCTTGTCTTGTCTTGTCTTGTCTTGTCTTGTCTTTCTTTTGTATTGTATTTGTCTTGTCTTGTCTTGTCTTTCTTGTCTTGTCTTGTCTTGTCTTGTCTTGCCTTGCCTTGCCTTGCTTTGCCTTGACTTGCCTTGCCTTGCCTTGCCTTGCATGGTCATGTCTTGTATGGTCTTGTCTTGTATGGTCTTTCTTTTGTCTTGTCTTGTCTTGTCTTGTCTTGTCTTGTCTTGTCTTGTCTTGTCTTGTCTTGTCTTGTCTTGTCTTGTCTTGTCTTGTCTTGTATGGTCTTTCATTTGTCTTGTCTTGTCTTGTCTTGTCTTGTCTTGTCTTGTCTTGTATGGTCTTTCATTTGTCTTGTCTTGTCTTGTCTTGTCTTGTCTTGTCTTTCTTTTGTATTGTATTTGTCTTGTCTTGTCTTGTCTTTCTTGTCTTGTCTTGTCTTGTCTTGCCTTGTCTTGTCTTGTCTTGTCTTGTCTTGTATGGTCTTTCTTTTGTCTTGTCTTTGTCTTGTCTTGTCTTGTCTTGTCTTGTCTTTCTTTTGTATTGTATTTGTCTTGTCTTGTCTTGTCTTGTCTTTCTTGTCTTGTCTTGTCTTGTCTTGTCTTGCCTTGCCTTGCCTTGCCTTGCTTTGCCTTGACTTGCCTTGCCTTGCCTTGCATGGTCATGTCTTGTATGGTCTTGTCTTGTATGGTCTTTCTTTTGTCTTGTCTTGTCTTGTCTTGTCTTGTCTTGTCTTGTCTTGTCTTGTCTTGTCTTGTCTTGTCTTGTCTGTCTTGTCTTTCTTTTGTATTGTATTTGTCTTGTCTTGTCTTGTCTTGTCTTGTCTTGTCTTGTCTTGTCTTGTCTTGTCTTTCTTTTGTATTGTATTTGTCTTGTCTTGTCTTGTCTTGTCTTGTCTTGTCTTGTCTTGTCTTTCTTTTGTATTGTATTTGTCTTGTCTTGTCTTGTCTTGTCTTGTCTTGTCTTGTCTTGTCTTTCTTTTGTATTGTATTTGTCTTGTCTTGTCTTTCTTGTCTTGTCTTGTCTTGTCTTGTCTTGCCTTGCCTTGCCTTGCCTTGCCTTGCCTTGCTTTGCCTTGCCTTGCCTTGCCTTGCCTTGCATGGTCATGTCTTGTATGGTCTTGTCTTGTATGGTCTTTCTTTTGTCTTGTCTTGTCTTGTCTTGTCTTGTATGGTCTTTCATTTGTCTTGTCTTGTCTTGTCTTGTCTTGTCTTGTCTTGTCTTGTCTTGTCTTTCTTTTGTATTGTATTTGTCTTGTCTTGTCTTGTCTTGTCTTTCTTGTCTTGTCTTGTCTTGTCTTGTCTTGTCTTGCCTTGTCTTGTCTTGTCTTGTCTTGTATGGTCTTTCTTTTGTCTTGTCTTTGTCTTGTCTTGTCTTGTCTTGTCTTGTCTTGTCTTTCTTTTGTATTGTATTTGTCTTGTCTTGTCTTGTCTTTCTTGTCTTGTCTTGTCTTGTCTTGTCTTGTCTTGTATGGTCTTTCATTTGTCTTGTCTTGTCTTGTCTTGTCTTGTCTTGTCTTGTCTTTCTTTTGTATTGTATTTGTCTTGTCTTGTCTTGTCTTTCTTGTCTTGTCTTGTCTTGCCTTGTCTTGTCTTGTCTTGTCTTGTATGGTCTTTCTTTTGTCTTGTCTTTGTCTTGTCTTGTCTTTTGTCTTGTCTTGTCTTGCCTTGTCTTATCTTGTCTTGTCTTGTATGGTCTTTCTTTTGTCTTGTCTTGTCTTGTCTTGTCTTGCCTTGCCTTGCCTTGCCTTGCTTTGCCTTGACTTGCCTTGCCTTGCCTTGCCTTGCCTTGCATGGTCATGTCTTGTCTTGTCTTGTCTTGTCTTGTCTTGTCTTGTCTTTCTTTTGTATTGTATTTGTCTTGTCTTGTCTTGTCTTGTCTTGTCTTGCCTTGCCTTGCCTTGCCTTGCCTTGCTTTGCCTTGACTTGCCTTGCCTTGCCTTGCCTTGCATGGTCATGTCTTGTATGGTCTTGTCTTGTATGGTCTTTCTTTTGTCTTGTCTTGTCTTGTCTTGTCTTGTCTTGTATGGTCTTTCATTTGTCTTGTCTTGTCTTGTCTTGTCTTGTCTTTCTTTTGTATTGTATTTGTCTTGTCTTGTCTTGTCTTTCTTGTCTTGTCTTGTCTTGTCTTGTCTTGTCTTGTCTTGTATGGTCTTTCTTTTGTCTTGTCTTTGTCTTGTCTTGTCTTTTGTCTTGTCTTGTCTTGCCTTGTCTTATCTTGTCTTGTCTTGTATGGTCTTTCTTTTGTCTTGTCTTGTCTTGTCTTGTCTTGTCTTGCCTTGCCTTGCCTTGCCTTGCTTTGCCTTGACTTGCCTTGCCTTGCCTTGCCTTGCATGGTCATGTCTTGTATTGTCTTGTCTTGTATGGTCTTGTCTTGCCTTGTCTTGTCTTGTCTTGTCTTGTCTTGTCTTGTCTTGTCTTGTCTTTCTTTTGTATTGTATTTGTCTTGTCTTGTCTTGTCTTTCTTGTCTTGTCTTGTCTTGTCTTGCCTTGCCTTGCCTTGCTTTGCCTTGACTTGCCTTGCCTTGCCTTGCCTTGCATGGTCATGTCTTGTATGGTCTTGTCTTGTATGGTCTTTCTTTTGTCTTGTCTTGTCTTGTCTTGTCTTGTATGGTCTTTAATTTGTCTTGTCTTGTCTTGTCTTGTCTTGTCTTTCTTTTGTATTGTATTGTATTTGTCTTGTCTTGTCTTGTGTTGTCTTTCTTGTCTTGTCTTGTCTTGTCTTGCCTTGTCTTGTCTTGTCTTGTCTTGTCTTGTCTTGTCTTGTCTTGTATGGTCTTTCTTTTGTCTTGTCTTTGTCTTGTCTTGTCTTTTGTCTTGTCTTGTCTTGCCTTGTCTTATCTTGTCTTGTCTTGTATGGTCTTTCTTTTGTCTTGTCTTGTCTTGTCTTGTCTTGTCTTGCCTTGCCTTGCCTTGCTTTGCCTTGACTTGCCTTGCCTTGCCTTGCATGGTCATGTCTTGTATGGTCTTGTCTTGTATGGTCTTGTCTTGCCTTGTCTTTGTCTTGTCTTGTCTTGTCTTGTCTTGTCTTGTCTTGTCTTGTCTTGTCTTGTCTTGTCTTGTCTTGTCTTGTCTTGTCTTGTCTTGTCTTGTCTTGTCTTGTCTTGTCTTGTCTTGTCTTGTCTTGTCTTGTCTTGTCTTGTCTTGTCTTGTCTTGTATGGTCTTGTCTTGTATGGTCTTGTCTTGTATGGTCTTTCTTTTGTCTTGTCTTTGTCTTGTCTTGTCTTTTGTCTTGTCTTGTCTTGCCTTGTCTTATCTTGTCTTGTCTTGTATGGTCTTTCTTTTGTCTTGTCTTGTCTTGTCTTGTCTTGTCTTGCCTTGCCTTGCCTTGCCTTGCTTTGCCTTGCTTTGCCTTGACTTGCCTTGCCTTGCCTTGCATGGTCATGTCTTGTCTTGTCTTGTCTTGTCTTGTCTTGTCTTGTCTTGTCTTGTCGTGTCTTGTCTTGTCTTGTCTTGTCTTGTCTTTCTTTTGTATTGTATTTGTCTTGTCTTGTCTTGTCTTGTCTTGTCTTGTCTTGTCTTGCCTTGCCTTGCCTTGCCTTGCCTTGCCTTGCCTTGCCTTGCATGGTCATGTCTTGTCTTGTCTTGTCTTGTCTTGTCTTGTCTTGTCTTGTCTTGTCTTGTCTTGTCTTGTCTTGTCTTGTCTTGTCTTGTCTTGTCTTGTCTTGTCTTGTCTTGTCTTGTCTTGTCTTTTTTTTGTATTGTATTTGTCTTGTCTTGTCTTTCTTGTCTTGTCTTGTCTTGTCTTGTCTTGCCTTGCCTTGCCTTGCCTTGCCTTGCCTTGCCTTGCTTTGCCTTGACTTGCCTTGCCTTGCCTTGCATGGTCATGTCTTGTATGGTCTTGTCTTGTATGGTCTTTCTCTTGTCTTGTCTTGTCTTGTCTTGTCTTGTCTTGTCTTGTCTTGTCTTGTCTTGTCTTGTCTTGTCTTGTCTTGTCTTGTCTTGTCTTGTCTTGTCTTGTCTTGTCTTGTCTTGTCTTGTCTTGTATGGTCTTTCATTTGTCTTGTCTTGTCTTCTCTTGTCTTGTCTTGTCTTGTCTTGTCTTTCTTTTGTATTGTATTTGTCTTGTCTTGTCTTGTCTTTCTTGTCTTGTCTTGTCTTGCCTTGTCTTGTCTTGTCTTGTCTTGTCTTGTATGGTCTTTCTTTTGTCTTGTCTTTGTCTTGTCTTGTCTTGTCTTGTCTTGTCTTGTCTTGTCTTGTCTTTCTTTTGTATTGTATTTGTCTTGTCTTGTCTTGTCTTTCTTGTCTTGTCTTGTCTTGTCTTGTCTTGTCTTGCCTTGCCTTGCCTTGCCTTGACTTGCCTTGCCTTGCATGGTCATGTCTTGTATGGTCTTGTCTTGTATGGTCTTTCTTTTGTCTTGTCTTGTCTTGTCTTGTCTTGTCTTGTCTTGTCTTGTATGGTCTTTCATTTGTCTTGTCTTGTCTTGTCTTGTCTTTCTTTTGTATTGTATTTGTCTTGTCTTGTCTTGTCTTTCTTGTCTTGTCTTGTCTTGTCTTGCCTTGTCTTGTCTTGTCTTGTCTTGTCTTGTCTTGTCTTGTATGGTCTTTCTTTTGTCTTGTCTTTGTCTTGTCTTGTCTTTTGTCTTGTCTTGTCTTGCCTTGTCTTATCTTGTCTTGTCTTGTATGGTCTTTCTTTTGTCTTGTCTTGTCTTGTCTTGTCTTGCCTTGCCTTGCCTTGCTTTGCCTTGCCTTGCCTTGCCTTGCATGGTCATGTCTTGTCTTGTCTTGTCTTGTCTTGTCTTGTCTTGTCTTGTCTTGTCTTGTCTTGTCTTGTCTTGTCTTGTCTTGTCTTGTCTTGTCTTGTCTTGTCTTGTCTTTCTTTTGTATTGTATTTGTCTTGTCTTGTCTTGTCTTTCTTGTCTTGTCTTGTCTTGTCTTGTCTTGCCTTGCCTTGCCTTGCCTTGCTTTGCCTTGACTTGCCTTGCCTTGCCTTGCCTTGCATGGTCATGTCTTGTATGGTCTTGTCTTGTATGGTCTTTCTTTTGTCTTGTCTTGTCTTGTCTTGTCTTGTCTTGTCTTGTCTTGTCTTGTCTTGTCTTGTCTTGTCTTGTCTTGTCTTGTCTTGTCTTGTCTTGTATGGTCTTTCATTTGTCTTGTCTTGTCTTGTCTTGTCTTGTCTTGTCTTTCTTTTGTATTGTATTTGTCTTGTCTTGTCTTGTCTTTCTTGTCTTGTCTTGTCTTGTCTTGTCTTGCCTTGTCTTGTCTTGTCTTGTCTTGTCTTGTCTTGTATGGTCTTTCTTTTGTATTGTATTTGTCTTGTCTTGTCTTTCTTGTCTTGTCTTGTCTTGTCTTGTCTTGCCTTGCCTTGCCTTGCCTTGCCTTGCCTTGCCTTGCTTTGCCTTGACTTGCCTTGCCTTGCCTTGCATGGTCATGTCTTGTATGGTCTTGTCTTGTATGGTCTTTCTTTTGTCTTGTCTTGTCTTGTCTTGTCTTGTCTTGTCTTGTCTTGTCTTGTCTTGTATGGTCTTTCATTTGTCTTGTCTTGTCTTGTCTTGTCTTGTCTTGTCTTTCTTTTGTATTGTATTTGTCTTGTCTTGTCTTGTCTTTCTTGTCTTGTCTTGTCTTGTCTTGCCTTGTCTTGTCTTGTCTTGTCTTGTCTTGTATGGTCTTTCTTTTGTCTTGTCTTTGTCTTGTCTTGTCTTGTCTTGTCTTGTCTTGTCTTGTCTTGTCTTTCTTTTGTATTGTATTTGTCTTGTCTTGTCTTGTCTTTCTTGTCTTGTCTTGTCTTGTCTTGTCTTGTCTTGTCTTGTCTTGCCTTGCCTTGCCTTGCCTTGCCTTGCTTTGCCTTGACTTGCCTTGCCTTGCCTTGCATGGTCATGTCTTGTATGGTCTTGTCTTGTATGGTCTTTCTTTTGTCTTGTCTTGTCTTGTCTTGT
>NW_026947164.1:0-30022 GCF_030014385.1 Trichomycterus rosablanca | reverse complement strand
CACACTACAATATTTATTTTTAAACATTTACCTTTTAATACCTAATGAAAAACTGATTTCATCCATGATATTAATACCATTGAAAAACAGCATAGCCAACACCTCAATAGCATTGCAAGTATTTAGCAATTTTAAAACGTCAATAGCTGCTAAAATATTAATAGAATTTATCTAAAACAAGTTTTATCTAATGAAGAAAAACCCACATAACACACTACAATATTTATTTTTTAACATTTACCCTTTAATACCTAATAAAAAACTGATTTCATCCATGATATTAATACCATTGAAAAACAGCATAGCCAACACCTCGATAGCATTGCAAGTTTTTAGCTGTTTTAAAACTTCAATAGCTGCTGAAATATTCATCGAATTTATCTAAATCTAATTTTATTGTATCAAGAAAAACCCACAAAACACACTACAATATTTATTTTTAAACATTTACCTTTTAATACCTAATGAAAAACTGATTTCATCCATGATATTAATACCATTGAAATACAGCATAGCCAACACCTCAATAGCAGTGCAAAAATTTAGCTATTTTAAAACTTTAATAGCTGCTAAAATATTCATTGAATTTATCTAAACCTAATTTTATTGTATGAAGAAAAACCCACAAAACACACTACAATATTTATTTTTAAACATTTACCTTTTAATACCTAATGAAAAACTGATTTCATCCATGATATTAATACCATTGAAATACAGCATAGCCAACATCTCGATAGCATTGCAAGTTTTTAGCTATTTTAAAACGTCAATAGCTGCTAAAATATTAATCGAATTTATTGTATGAAGAAAAACCCACAAAACACACTACAATATTTATTTTTAAACATTTACCTTTTAATACCTAATGAAAAACTGATTTCATCCATGATATTAATACCATTGAAAAACAGCATAGCCAACACCTCAATAGCATTGCAAGTATTTAGCAATTTTAAAACGTCAATAGCTGCTAAAATATTAATAGAATTTATCTAAAACAAGTTTTATCTAATGAAGAAAAACCCACATAACACACTACAATATTTATTTTTTAACATTTACCCTTTAATACCTAATAAAAAACTGATTTCATCCATGATATTAATACCATTGAAAAACAGCATAGCCAACACCTCGATAGCATTGCAAGTTTTTAGCTGTTTTAAAACTTCAATAGCTGCTGAAATATTCATCGAATTTATCTAAATCTAATTTTATTGTATCAAGAAAAACCCACAAAACACACTACAATATTTATTTTTAAACATTTACCTTTTAATACCTAATGAAAAACTGATTTCATCCATGATATTAATACCATTGAAAAACAGCATAGCCAACACCTCAATAGCATTGCAAGTATTTAGCAATTTTAAAACGTCAATAGCTGCTAAAATATTAATCGAATTTATCTAAAACAAGTTTTATCTAATGAAGAAAAACCCACATAACACACTACAATATTTATTTTTTAACATTTACCCTTTAATACCTAATAAAAAACTGATTTCATCCATGATATTAATACCATTGAAAAACTGCAAAGCCAACACCTCGATAGCATTGCAAGTTTTTAGCTGTTTTAAAACTTCAATAGCTGCTGAAATATTCATCGAATTTATCTAAAACTAATTTTATTGTATCAAGAAAAACCCACAAAACAAACTACAATATTTATTTTTAAACATTTACCTTTTAATACCTAATGAAAAACTGATTTCATGCATGATATTAATACCATTGAAATACAGCATAGCCAACACCTCAATAGCAGTGCAAAAATTTAGCTATTTTAAAACTTTAATAGCTGCTAAAATATTCATTGTATTTCTCTAAAACAAGTTTTATGTAATGAAGAAAAACCCAAATAACACACTACAATATTTATTTTTTAACATTTACACTTTAATACCTAATAAAAAACTGATTTGATCCATGATATTAATACCATTGAAAAACAGCATAGCCAACACCTCGATAGCATTGCAAGTTTTTAGCTGTTTTTAAACTTCAATAGCTGCTAAAATATTCATCGAATTTATCTAAAACTAATTTTATTGTATCAAGAAAAACCCACAAAACACACTACAATATTTATTTTTAAACATGTACCTTTTAATAACTTATGAAAAACTGATTTGATCCATGATATTAATACCATTGAAAAACAGCATAAAAAACTGATTTGATCCATGATATTAATACCATTGAAATACAGCATAGCCAACACCTCAATAGCAGTGCAAAAATTTAGCTATTTTAAAACTTTAATAGCTGCTAAAATATTCATTGTATTTCTCTAAAACAAGTTTTATCTAATGAAGAAAAACCCAAATAACACACTACAATATTTATTTTTTAACATTTACACTTTAATACCTAATAAAAAACTGATTTGATCCATGATATTAATACCATTGAAAAACAGCATAGCCAACACCTCGATAGCATTGCAAGTTTTTAGCTGTTTTTAAACTTCAATAGCTGCTAAAATATTCATCGAATTTATCTAAAACTAATTTTATTGTATCAAGAAAAACCCACAAAACACACTACAATATTTATTTTTAAACATGTACCTTTTAATAACTTATGAAAAACTGATTTGATCCATGATATTAATACCATTGAAAAACAGCATAAAAAACTGATTTGATCCATGATATTAATACCATTGAAATACAGCATAGCCAACACCTCAATAGCAGTGCAAAAATTTAGCTATTTTAAAACTTTAATAGCTGCTAAAATATTCATTGTATTTCTCTAAAACAAGTTTTATCTAATGAAGAAAAACCCAAATAACAGACTACAATATTTATTTTTTAACATTTACACTTTAATACCTAATAAAAAACTGATTTGATCCATGATATTAATACCATTGAAAAACAGCATAGCCAACACCTCGATAGCATTGCAAGTTTTTAGCTGTTTTTAAACTTCAATAGCTGCTAAAATATTCATCGAATTTATCTAAAACTAATTTTATTGTATCAAGAAAAACCCACAAAACACACTACAATATTTATTTTTAAACATGTACCTTTTAATAACTTATGAAAAACTGATTTGATCCATGATATTAATACCATTGAAAAACAGCATAAAAAACTGATTTGATCCATGATATTAATACCATTGAAATACAGCATAGCCAACACCTCAATAGCAGTGCAAAAATTTAGCTATTTTAAAACTTTAATAGCTGCTAAAATATTCATTGTATTTCTCTAAAACAAGTTTTATCTAATGAAGAAAAACCCAAATAACACACTACAATATTTATTTTTTAACATTTACACTTTAATACCTAATAAAAAACTGATTTGATCCATGATATTAATACCATTGAAAAACAGCATAGCCAACACCTCGATAGCATTGCAAGTTTTTAGCTGTTTTTAAACTTCAATAGCTGCTAAAATATTCATCGAATTTATCTAAAACTAATTTTATTGTATCAAGAAAAACCCACAAAACACACTACAATATTTATTTTTAAACATGTACCTTTTAATAACTTATGAAAAACTGATTTGATCCATGATATTAATACCATTGAAAAACAGCATAAAAAACTGATTTGATCCATGATATTAATACCATTGAAATACAGCATAGCCAACACCTCAATAGCATTGCAAGTTTTTAGCTGTTTTTAAACTTCAATAGCTGCTAAAATATTCATCGAATTTATCTAAAACTAATTTTATTGTATCAAGAAAAACCCACAAAACACACTACAATATTTATTTTTAAACATGTACCTTTTAATAACTTATGAAAAACTGATTTGATCCATGATATTAATACCATTGAAAAACAGCATAAAAAACTGATTTGATCCATGATATTAATACCATTGAAATACAGCATAGCCAACACCTCAATAGCAGTGCAAAAATTTAGCTATTTTAAAACTTTAATAGCTGCTAAAATATTCATTGTATTTCTCTAAAACAAGTTTTATCTAATGAAGAAAAACCCAAATAACACACTACAATATTTATTTTTTAACATTTACACTTTAATACCTAATAAAAAACTGATTTGATCCATGATATTAATACCATTGAAAAACAGCATAGCCAACACCTCGATAGCATTGCAAGTTTTTAGCTGTTTTTAAACTTCAATAGCTGCTAAAATATTCATCGAATTTATCTAAAACTAATTTTATTGTATCAAGAAAAACCCACAAAACACACTACAATATTTATTTTTAAACATGTACCTTTTAATAACTTATGAAAAACTGATTTGATCCATGATATTAATACCATTGAAAAACAGCATAAAAAACTGATTTGATCCATGATATTAATACCATTGAAATACAGCATAGCCAACACCTCAATAGCAGTGCAAAAATTTAGCTATTTTAAAACTTTAATAGCTGCTAAAATATTCATTGTATTTCTCTAAAACAAGTTTTATCTAATGAAGAAAAACCCAAATAACAGACTACAATATTTATTTTTTAACATTTACACTTTAATACCTAATAAAAAACTGATTTGATCCATGATATTAATACCATTGAAAAACAGCATAGCCAACACCTCGATAGCATTGCAAGTTTTTAGCTGTTTTTAAACTTCAATAGCTGCTAAAATATTCATCGAATTTATCTAAAACTAATTTTATTGTATCAAGAAAAACCCACAAAACACACTACAATATTTATTTTTAAACATGTACCTTTTAATAACTTATGAAAAACTGATTTGATCCATGATATTAATACCATTGAAAAACAGCATAAAAAACTGATTTGATCCATGATATTAATACCATTGAAATACAGCATAGCCAACACCTCAATAGCAGTGCAAAAATTTAGCTATTTTAAAACTTTAATAGCTGCTAAAATATTCATTGTATTTCTCTAAAACAAGTTTTATCTAATGAAGAAAAACCCAAATAACACACTACAATATTTATTTTTTAACATTTACACTTTAATACCTAATAAAAAACTGATTTGATCCATGATATTAATACCATTGAAAAACAGCATAGCCAACACCTCGATAGCATTGCAAGTTTTTAGCTGTTTTTAAACTTCAATAGCTGCTAAAATATTCATCGAATTTATCTAAAACTAATTTTATTGTATCAAGAAAAACCCACAAAACACACTACAATATTTATTTTTAAACATGTACCTTTTAATAACTTATGAAAAACTGATTTGATCCATGATATTAATACCATTGAAAAACAGCATAAAAAACTGATTTGATCCATGATATTAATACCATTGAAATACAGCATAGCCAACACCTCAATAGCAGTGCAAAAATTTAGCTATTTTAAAACTTTAATAGCTGCTAAAATATTCATTGTATTTCTCTAAAACAAGTTTTATCTAATGAAGAAAAACCCAAATAACACACTACAATATTTATTTTTTAACATTTACACTTTAATACCTAATAAAAAACTGATTTGATCCATGATATTAATACCATTGAAAAACAGCATAGCCAACACCTCGATAGCATTGCAAGTTTTTAGCTGTTTTTAAACTTCAATAGCTGCTAAAATATTCATCGAATTTATCTAAAACTAATTTTATTGTATCAAGAAAAACCCACAAAACACACTACAATATTTATTTTTAAACATGTACCTTTTAATAACTTATGAAAAACTGATTTGATCCATGATATTAATACCATTGAAAAACAGCATAAAAACTGATTTGATCCATGATATTAATACCATTGAAATACAGCATAGCCAACACCTCAATAGCAGTGCAAAAATTTAGCTATTTTAAAACTTTAATAGCTGCTAAAATATTCATTGTATTTCTCTAAAACAAGTTTTATCTAATGAAGAAAAACCCAAATAACACACTACAATATTTATTTTTTAACATTTACACTTTAATACCTAATAAAAAACTGATTTGATCCATGATATTAATACCATTGAAAAACAGCATAGGCAACACCTCGATAGCATTGCAAGTTTTTAGCTGTTTTTAAACTTCAATAGCTGCTAAAATATTCATCGAATTTATCTAAAACTAATTTTATTGTATCAAGAAAAACCCACAAAACACACTACAATATTTATTTTTAAACATGTACCTTTTAATAACTTATGAAAAACTGATTTGATCCATGATATTAATACCATTGAAAAACAGCATAAAAAACTGATTTGATCCATGATATTAATACCATTGAAATACAGCATAGCCAACACCTCAATAGCAGTGCAAAAATTTAGCTATTTTAAAACTTTAATAGCTGCTAAAATATTCATTGTATTTCTCTAAAACAAGTTTTATCTAATGAAGAAAAACCCAAATAACACACTACAATATTTATTTTTTAACATTTACACTTTAATACCTAATAAAAAACTGATTTGATCCATGATATTAATACCATTGAAAAACAGCATAGCCAACACCTCGATAGCATTGCAAGTTTTTAGCTGTTTTTAAACTTCAATAGCTGCTAAAATATTCATCGAATTTATCTAAAACTAATTTTATTGTATCAAGAAAAACCCACAAAACACACTACAATATTTATTTTTAAACATGTACCTTTTAATAACTTATGAAAAACTGATTTGATCCATGATATTAATACCATTGAAAAACAGCATAAAAAACTGATTTGATCCATGATATTAATACCATTGAAATACAGCATAGCCAACACCTCAATAGCAGTGCAAAAATTTAGCTATTTTAAAACTTTAATAGCTGCTAAAATATTCATTGTATTTCTCTAAAACAAGTTTTATCTAATGAAGAAAAACCCAAATAACACACTACAATATTTATTTTTTAACATTTACACTTTAATACCTAATAAAAAACTGATTTGATCCATGATATTAATACCATTGAAAAACAGCATAGCCAACACCTCGATAGCATTGCAAGTTTTTAGCTGTTTTTAAACTTCAATAGCTGCTAAAATATTCATCGAATTTATCTAAAACTAATTTTATTGTATCAAGAAAAACCCACAAAACACACTACAATATTTATTTTTAAACATGTACCTTTTAATAACTTATGAAAAACTGATTTGATCCATGATATTAATACCATTGAAAAACAGCATAAAAAACTGATTTGATCCATGATATTAATACCATTGAAATACAGCATAGCCAACACCTCAATAGCAGTGCAAAAATTTAGCTATTTTAAAACTTTAATAGCTGCTAAAATATTCATTGTATTTCTCTAAAACAAGTTTTATCTAATGAAGAAAAACCCAAATAACACACTACAATATTTATTTTTTAACATTTACACTTTAATACCTAATAAAAAACTGATTTGATCCATGATATTAATACCATTGAAAAACAGCATAGCCAACACCTCGATAGCATTGCAAGTTTTTAGCTGTTTTTAAACTTCAATAGCTGCTAAAATATTCATCGAATTTATCTAAAACTAATTTTATTGTATCAAGAAAAACCCACAAAACACACTACAATATTTATTTTTAAACATGTACCTTTTAATAACTTATGAAAAACTGATTTGATCCATGATATTAATACCATTGAAAAACAGCATAAAAACTGATTTGATCCATGATATTAATACCATTGAAATACAGCATAGCCAACACCTCAATAGCAGTGCAAAAATTTAGCTATTTTAAAACTTTAATAGCTGCTAAAATATTCATTGTATTTCTCTAAAACAAGTTTTATCTAATGAAGAAAAACCCAAATAACACACTACAATATTTATTTTTTAACATTTACACTTTAATACCTAATAAAAAACTGATTTGATCCATGATATTAATACCATTGAAAAACAGCATAGCCAACACCTCGATAGCATTGCAAGTTTTTAGCTGTTTTTAAACTTCAATAGCTGCTAAAATATTCATCGAATTTATCTAAAACTAATTTTATTGTATCAAGAAAAACCCACAAAACACACTACAATATTTATTTTTAAACATGTACCTTTTAATAACTTATGAAAAACTGATTTGATCCATGATATTAATACCATTGAAAAACAGCATAAAAAACTGATTTGATCCATGATATTAATACCATTGAAATACAGCATAGCCAACACCTCAATAGCAGTGCAAAAATTTAGCTATTTTAAAACTTTAATAGCTGCTAAAATATTCATTGTATTTCTCTAAAACAAGTTTTATCTAATGAAGAAAAACCCAAATAACACACTACAATATTTATTTTTTAACATTTACACTTTAATACCTAATAAAAAACTGATTTGATCCATGATATTAATACCATTGAAAAACAGCATAGCCAACACCTCGATAGCATTGCAAGTTTTTAGCTGTTTTTAAACTTCAATAGCTGCTAAAATATTCATCGAATTTATCTAAAACTAATTTTATTGTATCAAGAAAAACCCACAAAACACACTACAATATTTATTTTTAAACATGTACCTTTTAATAACTTATGAAAAACTGATTTGATCCATGATATTAATACCATTGAAAAACAGCATAAAAAACTGATTTGATCCATGATATTAATACCATTGAAATACAGCATAGCCAACACCTCAATAGCAGTGCAAAAATTTAGCTATTTTAAAACTTTAATAGCTGCTAAAATATTCATTGTATTTCTCTAAAACAAGTTTTATCTAATGAAGAAAAACCCAAATAACACACTACAATATTTATTTTTTAACATTTACACTTTAATACCTAATAAAAAACTGATTTGATCCATGATATTAATACCATTGAAAAACAGCATAGCCAACACCTCGATAGCATTGCAAGTTTTTAGCTGTTTTTAAACTTCAATAGCTGCTAAAATATTCATCGAATTTATCTAAAACTAATTTTATTGTATCAAGAAAAACCCACAAAACACACTACAATATTTATTTTTAAACATGTACCTTTTAATAACTTATGAAAAACTGATTTGATCCATGATATTAATACCATTGAAAAACAGCATAAAAACTGATTTGATCCATGATATTAATACCATTGAAATACAGCATAGCCAACACCTCAATAGCAGTGCAAAAATTTAGCTATTTTAAAACTTTAATAGCTGCTAAAATATTCATTGTATTTCTCTAAAACAAGTTTTATCTAATGAAGAAAAACCCAAATAACACACTACAATATTTATTTTTTAACATTTACACTTTAATACCTAATAAAAAACTGATTTGATCCATGATATTAATACCATTGAAAAACAGCATAGGCCAACACCTCGATAGCATTGCAAGTTTTTAGCTGTTTTTAAACTTCAATAGCTGCTAAAATATTCATCGAATTTATCTAAAACTAATTTTATTGTATCAAGAAAAACCCACAAAACACACTACAATATTTATTTTTAAACATGTACCTTTTAATAACTTATGAAAAACTGATTTGATCCATGATATTAATACCATTGAAAAACAGCATAAAAACTGATTTGATCCATGATATTAATACCATTGAAATACAGCATAGCCAACACCTCAATAGCAGTGCAAAAATTTAGCTATTTTAAAACTTTAATAGCTGCTAAAATATTCATTGTATTTCTCTAAAACAAGTTTTATCTAATGAAGAAAAACCCAAATAACACACTACATATTTATTTTTTAACATTTACACTTTAATACCTAATAAAAAACTGATTTGATCCATGATATTAATACCATTGAAAAACAGCATAGCCAACACCTCGATAGCATTGCAAGTTTTTAGCTGTTTTTAAACTTCAATAGCTGCTAAAATATTCATCGAATTTATCTAAAACTAATTTTATTGTATCAAGAAAAACCCACAAAACACACTACAATATTTATTTTTAAACATGTACCTTTTAATAACTTATGAAAAACTGATTTGATCCATGATATTAATACCATTGAAAAACAGCATAAAAAACTGATTTGATCCATGATATTAATACCATTGAAATACAGCATAGCCAACACCTCAATAGCAGTGCAAAAATTTAGCTATTTTAAAACTTTAATAGCTGCTAAAATATTCATTGTATTTCTCTAAAACAAGTTTATATCTAGAGTGAAGAAAAACCCAAATAACACACTACATATTTATTTTTTAACATTTACACTTTAATACCTAATAAAAAACTGATTTGATCCATGATATTAATACCATTGAAAAACAGCATAGCCACACCTCGATAGCATTGCAAGTTTTTAGCTGTTTTTAAACTTCAATAGCTGCTAAAATATTCATCGAATTTATCTAAAACTAATTTTATTGTATCAAGAAAAACCCACAAAACACACTACAATATTTATTTTTAACATGTACCTTTTAATAACTTATGAAAAACTGATTTGATCCATGATATTATACCATTGAAAAACAGCATAAAAAAACTGATTTGATCCATTATATTAATACCATTGAAATACAGCATAGCCAACACCTCAATAGCAGTGCAAAAATTTAGCTATTTTAAAACTTTATAGCTGCTAAAATATTCATTGTATTTCTCTAAAACAAGTTTTATGATCTGTCTCGCGTGTGTCCAAATAACACACTACAATATTTATTTTTTAACATTTACACTTTAATACCTAATAAAAAACTGATTTGATCCATGATATTAATACCATTGAAAAACAGCATAGCCAACACCTCGATAGCATTGCAAGTTTTTAGCTGTTTTTAAACTTCAATAGCTGCTAAAATATTCATCGAATTTATCTAAAACTAATTTTATTGTATCAAGAAAAACCCACAAAACACACTACAATATTTATTTTTAAACATGTACCTTTTAATAACTTATGAAAAACTGATTTGATCCATGATATTAATACCATTGAAAAACAGCATAAAAAACTGATTTGATCCATGATATTAATACCATTGAAATACAGCATAGCCAACACCTCAATAGCAGTGCAAAAATTTAGCTATTTTAAAACTTTAATAGCTGCTAAAATATTCATTGTATTTCTCTAAAACAAGTTTTATCTAATGAAGAAAAACCCAAATAACACACTACAATATTTATTTTTTAACATTTACACTTTAATACCTAATAAAAAACTGATTTGATCCATGATATTAATACCATTGAAAAACAGCATAGCCAACACCTCGATAGCATTGCAAGTTTTTAGCTGTTTTTAAACTTCAATAGCTGCTAAAATATTCATCGAATTTATCTAAAACTAATTTTATTGTATCAAGAAAAACCCACAAAACACACTACAATATTTATTTTTAAACATGTACCTTTTAATAACTTATGAAAAACTGATTTGATCCATGATATTAATACCATTGAAAAACAGCATAAAAAACTGATTTGATCCATGATATTAATACCATTGAAATACAGCATAGCCAACACCTCAATAGCAGTGCAAAAATTTAGCTATTTTAAAACTTTAATAGCTGCTAAAATATTCATTGTATTTCTCTAAAACAAGTTTTATCTAATGAAGAAAAACCCAAATAACACACTACAATATTTATTTTTTAACATTTACACTTTAATACCTAATAAAAAACTGATTTGATCCATGATATTAATACCATTGAAAAACAGCATAGCCAACACCTCGATAGCATTGCAAGTTTTTAGCTGTTTTTAAACTTCAATAGCTGCTAAAATATTCATCGAATTTATCTAAAACTAATTTTATTGTATCAAGAAAAACCCACAAAACACACTACAATATTTATTTTTAAACATGTACCTTTTAATAACTTATGAAAAACTGATTTGATCCATGATATTAATACCATTGAAAAACAGCATAAAAAACTGATTTGATCCATGATATTAATACCATTGAAATACAGCATAGCCAACACCTCAATAGCAGTGCAAAAATTTAGCTATTTTAAAACTTTAATAGCTGCTAAAATATTCATTGTATTTCTCTAAAACAAGTTTTATCTAATGAAGAAAAACCCAAATAACACACTACAATATTTATTTTTTAACATTTACACTTTAATACCTAATAAAAAACTGATTTGATCCATGATATTAATACCATTGAAAAACAGCATAGCCAACACCTCGATAGCATTGCAAGTTTTTAGCTGTTTTTAAACTTCAATAGCTGCTAAAATATTCATCGAATTTATCTAAAACTAATTTTATTGTATCAAGAAAAACCCACAAAACACACTACAATATTTATTTTTAAACATGTACCTTTTAATAACTTATGAAAAACTGATTTGATCCATGATATTAATACCATTGAAAAACAGCATAAAAAACTGATTTGATCCATGATATTAATACCATTGAAATACAGCATAGCCAACACCTCAATAGCAGTGCAAAAATTTAGCTATTTTAAAACTTTAATAGCTGCTAAAATATTCATTGTATTTCTCTAAAACAAGTTTTATCTAATGAAGAAAAACCCAAATAACACACTACAATATTTATTTTTTAACATTTACACTTTAATACCTAATAAAAAACTGATTTGATCCATGATATTAATACCATTGAAAAACAGCATAGCCAACACCTCGATAGCATTGCAAGTTTTTAGCTGTTTTTAAACTTCAATAGCTGCTAAAATATTCATCGAATTTATCTAAAACTAATTTTATTGTATCAAGAAAAACCCACAAAACACACTACAATATTTATTTTTAAACATGTACCTTTTAATAACTTATGAAAAACTGATTTGATCCATGATATTAATACCATTGAAAAACAGCATAAAAAACTGATTTGATCCATGATATTAATACCATTGAAATACAGCATAGCCAACACCTCAATAGCAGTGCAAAAATTTAGCTATTTTAAAACTTTAATAGCTGCTAAAATATTCATTGTATTTCTCTAAAACAAGTTTTATCTAATGAAGAAAAACCCAAATAACACACTACAATATTTATTTTTTAACATTTACACTTTAATACCTAATAAAAAACTGATTTGATCCATGATATTAATACCATTGAAAAACAGCATAGCCAACACCTCGATAGCATTGCAAGTTTTTAGCTGTTTTTAAACTTCAATAGCTGCTAAAATATTCATCGAATTTATCTAAAACTAATTTTATTGTATCAAGAAAAACCCACAAAACACACTACAATATTTATTTTTAAACATGTACCTTTTAATAACTTATGAAAAACTGATTTGATCCATGATATTAATACCATTGAAAAACAGCATAAAAAACTGATTTGATCCATGATATTAATACCATTGAAATACAGCATAGCCAACACCTCAATAGCAGTGCAAAAATTTAGCTATTTTAAAACTTTAATAGCTGCTAAAATATTCATTGTATTTCTCTAAAACAAGTTTTATCTAATGAAGAAAAACCCAAATAACACACTACAATATTTATTTTTTAACATTTACACTTTAATACCTAATAAAAAACTGATTTGATCCATGATATTAATACCATTGAAAAACAGCATAGCCAACACCTCGATAGCATTGCAAGTTTTTAGCTGTTTTTAAACTTCAATAGCTGCTAAAATATTCATCGAATTTATCTAAAACTAATTTTATTGTATCAAGAAAAACCCACAAAACACACTACAATATTTATTTTTAAACATGTACCTTTTAATAACTTATGAAAAACTGATTTGATCCATGATATTAATACCATTGAAAAACAGCATAAAAAACTGATTTGATCCATGATATTAATACCATTGAAATACAGCATAGCCAACACCTCAATAGCAGTGCAAAAATTTAGCTATTTTAAAACTTTAATAGCTGCTAAAATATTCATTGTATTTCTCTAAAACAAGTTTTATCTAATGAAGAAAAACCCAAATAACACACTACAATATTTATTTTTTAACATTTACACTTTAATACCTAATAAAAAACTGATTTGATCCATGATATTAATACCATTGAAAAACAGCATAGCCAACACCTCGATAGCATTGCAAGTTTTTAGCTGTTTTTAA
Source organism: Trichomycterus rosablanca (assembly GCF_030014385.1). NCBI lineage: Eukaryota > Metazoa > Chordata > Actinopteri > Siluriformes > Trichomycteridae > Trichomycterus > Trichomycterus rosablanca. The sequence goes on along the minus strand of NW_026947164.1, from coordinate 16,082 downwards.
ACTTCAATAGCTGCTAAAATATTCATCGAATTTATCTAAAACTAATTTTATTGTATCAAGAAAAACCCACAAAACACACTACAATATTTATTTTTAAACATGTACCTTTTAATAACTTATGAAAAACTGATTTGATCCATGATATTAATACCATTGAAAAACAGCATAAAAAACTGATTTGATCCATGATATTAATACCATTGAAATACAGCATAGCCAACACCTCAATAGCAGTGCAAAAATTTAGCTATTTTAAAACTTTAATAGCTGCTAAAATATTCATTGTATTTCTCTAAAACAAGTTTTATCTAATGAAGAAAAACCCAAATAACACACTACAATATTTATTTTTTAACATTTACACTTTAATACCTAATAAAAAACTGATTTGATCCATGATATTAATACCATTGAAAAACAGCATAGCCAACACCTCGATAGCATTGCAAGTTTTTAGCTGTTTTTAAACTTCAATAGCTGCTAAAATATTCATCGAATTTATCTAAAACTAATTTTATTGTATCAAGAAAAACCCACAAAACACACTACAATATTTATTTTTAAACATGTACCTTTTAATAACTTATGAAAAACTGATTTGATCCATGATATTAATACCATTGAAAAACAGCATAAAAAACTGATTTGATCCATGATATTAATACCATTGAAATACAGCATAGCCAACACCTCAATAGCAGTGCAAAAATTTAGCTATTTTAAAACTTTAATAGCTGCTAAAATATTCATTGTATTTCTCTAAAACAAGTTTTATCTAATGAAGAAAAACCCAAATAACACACTACAATATTTATTTTTTAACATTTACACTTTAATACCTAATAAAAAACTGATTTGATCCATGATATTAATACCATTGAAAAACAGCATAGCCAACACCTCGATAGCATTGCAAGTTTTTAGCTGTTTTTAAACTTCAATAGCTGCTAAAATATTCATCGAATTTATCTAAAACTAATTTTATTGTATCAAGAAAAACCCACAAAACACACTACAATATTTATTTTTAAACATGTACCTTTTAATAACTTATGAAAAACTGATTTGATCCATGATATTAATACCATTGAAAAACAGCATAAAAAACTGATTTGATCCATGATATTAATACCATTGAAATACAGCATAGCCAACACCTCAATAGCAGTGCAAAAATTTAGCTATTTTAAAACTTTAATAGCTGCTAAAATATTCATTGTATTTCTCTAAAACAAGTTTTATCTAATGAAGAAAAACCCAAATAACACACTACAATATTTATTTTTTAACATTTACACTTTAATACCTAATAAAAAACTGATTTGATCCATGATATTAATACCATTGAAAAACAGCATAGCCAACACCTCGATAGCATTGCAAGTTTTTAGCTGTTTTTAAACTTCAATAGCTGCTAAAATATTCATCGAATTTATCTAAAACTAATTTTATTGTATCAAGAAAAACCCACAAAACACACTACAATATTTATTTTTAAACATGTACCTTTTAATAACTTATGAAAAACTGATTTGATCCATGATATTAATACCATTGAAAAACAGCATAAAAAACTGATTTGATCCATGATATTAATACCATTGAAATACAGCATAGCCAACACCTCAATAGCAGTGCAAAAATTTAGCTATTTTAAAACTTTAATAGCTGCTAAAATATTCATTGTATTTCTCTAAAACAAGTTTTATCTAATGAAGAAAAACCCAAATAACACACTACAATATTTATTTTTTAACATTTACACTTTAATACCTAATAAAAAACTGATTTGATCCATGATATTAATACCATTGAAAAACAGCATAGCCAACACCTCGATAGCATTGCAAGTTTTTAGCTGTTTTTAAACTTCAATAGCTGCTAAAATATTCATCGAATTTATCTAAAACTAATTTTATTGTATCAAGAAAAACCCACAAAACACACTACAATATTTATTTTTAAACATGTACCTTTTAATAACTTATGAAAAACTGATTTGATCCATGATATTAATACCATTGAAAAACAGCATAAAAAACTGATTTGATCCATGATATTAATACCATTGAAATACAGCATAGCCAACACCTCAATAGCAGTGCAAAAATTTAGCTATTTTAAAACTTTAATAGCTGCTAAAATATTCATTGTATTTCTCTAAAACAAGTTTTATCTAATGAAGAAAAACCCAAATAACACACTACAATATTTATTTTTTAACATTTACACTTTAATACCTAATAAAAAACTGATTTGATCCATGATATTAATACCATTGAAAAACAGCATAGCCAACACCTCGATAGCATTGCAAGTTTTTAGCTGTTTTTAAACTTCAATAGCTGCTAAAATATTCATCGAATTTATCTAAAACTAATTTTATTGTATCAAGAAAAACCCACAAAACACACTACAATATTTATTTTTAAACATGTACCTTTTAATAACTTATGAAAAACTGATTTGATCCATGATATTAATACCATTGAAAAACAGCATAAAAAACTGATTTGATCCATGATATTAATACCATTGAAATACAGCATAGCCAACACCTCAATAGCAGTGCAAAAATTTAGCTATTTTAAAACTTTAATAGCTGCTAAAATATTCATTGTATTTCTCTAAAACAAGTTTTATCTAATGAAGAAAAACCCAAATAACACACTACAATATTTATTTTTTAACATTTACACTTTAATACCTAATAAAAAACTGATTTGATCCATGATATTAATACCATTGAAAAACAGCATAGCCAACACCTCGATAGCATTGCAAGTTTTTAGCTGTTTTTAAACTTCAATAGCTGCTAAAATATTCATCGAATTTATCTAAAACTAATTTTATTGTATCAAGAAAAACCCACAAAACACACTACAATATTTATTTTTAAACATGTACCTTTTAATAACTTATGAAAAACTGATTTGATCCATGATATTAATACCATTGAAAAACAGCATAAAAAACTGATTTGATCCATGATATTAATACCATTGAAATACAGCATAGCCAACACCTCAATAGCAGTGCAAAAATTTAGCTATTTTAAAACTTTAATAGCTGCTAAAATATTCATTGTATTTCTCTAAAACAAGTTTTATCTAATGAAGAAAAACCCAAATAACACACTACAATATTTATTTTTTAACATTTACCTTTTAATAACTTATGAAAAACTGATTTGATCCATGATATTAATACCATTGAAAAACAGCATAAAAAACTGATTTGATCCATGATATTAATACCATTGAAATACAGCATAGCCAACACCTCAATAGCAGTGCAAAAATTTAGCTATTTTAAAACTTTAATAGCTGCTAAAATATTCATTGTATTTCTCTAAAACAAGTTTTATGTAATGAAGAAAAAACCCAAATAACACACTACAATATTTATTTTTTAACATTTACACTTTAATACCTAATAAAAAACTGATTTGATCCATGATATTAATACCATTGAAAAACAGTATAGCCAACACCTCGATAGCATTGCAAGTTTTTAGCTGTTTTTAAACTTCAATAGCTGCTAAAATATTCATCGAATTTATCTAAAACTAATTTTATTGTATCAAGAAAAACCCACAAAACACACTACAATATTTATTTTTAAACATGTACCTTTTAATAACTTATGAAAAACTGATTTGATCCATGATATTAATACCATTGAAAAACAGCATAAAAAACTGATTTGATCCATGATATTAATACCATTGAAATACAGCATAGCCAACACCTCAATAGCAGTGCAAAAATTTAGCTATTTTAAAACTTTAATAGCTGCTAAAATATTCATTGTATTTCTCTAAAACAAGTTTTATCTAATGAAGAAAAAACCCAAATAACACACTACAATATTTATTTTTTAACATTTACACTTTAATACCTAATAAAAAAACTGATTTGATCCATGATATTAATACCATTGAAAAAACAGCATAGCCAACACCTCGATAGCATTGCAAGTTTTTAGCTGTTTTTAAACTTCAATAGCTGCTAAAATATTCATCGAATTTATCTAAAACTAATTTTATTGTATCAAGAAAAACCCACAAAACACACTACAATATTTATTTTTAAACATGTACCTTTTAATAACTTATGAAAAAACTGATTTGATCCATGATATTAATACCATTGAAAAACAGCATAAAAAACTGATTTGATCCATGATATTAATACCATTGAAATACAGCATAGCCAACACCTCAATAGCAGTGCAAAAATTTAGCTATTTTAAAACTTTAATAGCTGCTAAAATATTCATTGTATTTCTCTAAAACAAGTTTTATGTAATGAAGAAAAACCCAAATAACACACTACAATATTTATTTTTTTAACATTTACACTTTAATACCTAATAAAAAACTGATTTGATCCATGATATTAATACCATTGAAAAACAGCATAGCCAACACCTCGATAGCATTGCAAGTTTTTAGCTGTTTTTAAACTTCAATAGCTGCTAAAATATTCATCGAATTTATCTAAAACTAATTTTATTGTATCAAGAAAAAACCCACAAAACACACTACAATATTTATTTTTAAACATGTACCTTTTAATAACTTATGAAAAACTGATTTGATCCATGATATTAATACCATTGAAAAACAGCATAAAAAACTGATTTGATCCATGATATTAATACCATTGAAATACAGCATAGCCAACACCTCAATAGCAGTGCAAAAATTTAGCTATTTTAAAACTTTAATAGCTGCTAAAATATTCATTGTATTTCTCTAAAACAAGTTTTATCTAATGAAGAAAAACCCAAATAACACACTACAATATTTATTTTTTAACATTTACACTTTAATACCTAATAAAAAACTGATTTGATCCATGATATTAATACCATTGAAAAACAGCATAGCCAACACCTCGATAGCATTGCAAGTTTTTAGCTGTTTTTAAACTTCAATAGCTGCTAAAATATTCATCGAATTTATCTAAAACTAATTTTATTGTATCAAGAAAAACCCACAAAACACACTACAATATTTATTTTTAAACATGTACCTTTTAATAACTTATGAAAAACTGATTTGATCCATGATATTAATACCATTGAAAAACAGCATAAAAAACTGATTTGATCCATGATATTAATACCATTGAAATACAGCATAGCCAACACCTCAATAGCAGTGCAAAAATTTAGCTATTTTAAAACTTTAATAGCTGCTAAAATATTCATTGTATTTCTCTAAAACAAGTTTTATCTAATGAAGAAAAACCCAAATAACACACTACAATATTTATTTTTTAACATTTACACTTTAATACCTAATAAAAAACTGATTTGATCCATGATATTAATACCATTGAAAAACAGCATAGCCAACACCTCGATAGCATTGCAAGTTTTTAGCTGTTTTTAAACTTCAATAGCTGCTAAAATATTCATCGAATTTATCTAAAACTAATTTTATTGTATCAAGAAAAAACCCACAAAACACACTACAATATTTATTTTTAAACATGTACCTTTTAATAACTTATGAAAAACTGATTTGATCCATGATATTAATACCATTGAAAAACAGCATAAAAAACTGATTTGATCCATGATATTAATACCATTGAAATACAGCATAGCCAACACCTCAATAGCAGTGCAAAAATTTAGCTATTTTAAAACTTTAATAGCTGCTAAAATATTCATTGTATTTCTCTAAAACAAGTTTTTATGTAATGAAGAAAAACCCAAATAACACACTACAATATTTATTTTTTTAACATTTACACTTTAATACCTAATAAAAAACTGATTTGATCCATGATATTAATACCATTGAAAAAACAGCATAGCCAACACCTCGATAGCATTGCAAGTTTTTAGCTGTTTTTTAAACTTCAATAGCTGCTAAAATATTCATCGAATTTATCTAAAACTAATTTTATTGTATCAAGAAAAACCCACAAAACACACTACAATATTTATTTTTAAACATGTACCTTTTAATAACTTATGAAAAACTGATTTGATCCATGATATTAATACCATTGAAAAACAGCATAAAAAACTGATTTGATCCATGATATTAATACCATTGAAATACAGCATAGCCAACACCTCAATAGCAGTGCAAAAATTTAGCTATTTTAAAACTTTAATAGCTGCTAAAATATTCATTGTATTTCTCTAAAACAAGTTTTATCTAATGAAGAAAAACCCAAATAACACACTACAATATTTATTTTTTAACATTTACACTTTAATACCTAATAAAAAACTGATTTGATCCATGATATTAATACCATTGAAAAACAGCATAGCCAACACCTCGATAGCATTGCAAGTTTTTAGCTGTTTTTAAACTTCAATAGCTGCTAAAATATTCATCGAATTTATCTAAAACTAATTTTATTGTATCAAGAAAAACCCACAAAACACACTACAATATTTATTTTTAAACATGTACCTTTTAATAACTTATGAAAAACTGATTTGATCCATGATATTAATACCATTGAAAAACAGCATAAAAAACTGATTTGATCCATGATATTAATACCATTGAAATACAGCATAGCCAACACCTCAATAGCAGTGCAAAAATTTAGCTATTTTAAAACTTTAATAGCTGCTAAAATATTCATTGTATTTCTCTAAAACAAGTTTTATCTAATGAAGAAAAACCCAAATAACACACTACAATATTTATTTTTTAACATTTACACTTTAATACCTAATAAAAAAACTGATTTGATCCATGATATTAATACCATTGAAAAAACAGCATAGCCAACACCTCGATAGCATTGCAAGTTTTTAGCTGTTTTTTAAACTTCAATAGCTGCTAAAATATTCATCGAATTTATCTAAAACTAATTTTATTGTATCAAGAAAAACCCACAAAACACACTACAATATTTATTTTTAAACATGTACCTTTTAATAACTTATGAAAAAACTGATTTGATCCATGATATTAATACCATTGAAAAACAGCATAAAAACTGATTTGATCCATGATATTAATACCATTGAAATACAGCATAGCCAACACCTCAATAGCAGTGCAAAAATTTAGCTATTTTAAAACTTTAATAGCTGCTAAAATATTCATTGTATTTCTCTAAAACAAGTTTTATCTAATGAAGAAAAACCCAAATAACACACTACAATATTTATTTTTTAACATTTACACTTTAATACCTAATAAAAAACTGATTTGATCCATGATATTAATACCATTGAAAAACAGCATAGGCAACACCTCGATAGCATTGCAAGTTTTTTAGCTGTTTTTTAAACTTCAATAGCTGCTAAAATATTCATCGAATTTATCTAAAACTAATTTTATTGTATCAAGAAAAAACCCACAAAACACACTACAATATTTATTTTTAAACATGTACCTTTTAATAACTTATGAAAAACTGATTTGATCCATGATATTAATACCATTGAAAAACAGCATAAAAAACTGATTTGATCCATGATATTAATACCATTGAAATACAGCATAGCCAACACCTCAATAGCAGTGCAAAAATTTAGCTATTTTAAAACTTTAATAGCTGCTAAAATATTCATTGTATTTCTCTAAAACAAGTTTTATGTAATGAAGAAAAACCCAAATAACACACTACAATATTTATTTTTTTAACATTTACACTTTAATACCTAATAAAAAACTGATTTGATCCATGATATTAATACCATTGAAAAACAGCATAATCTGTGTTTTTAGCTGTTTTTAAACTTCAATAGCTGCTAAAATATTCATCGAATTTATCTAAAACTAATTTTATTGTATCAAGAAAAACCCACAAAACACACTACAATATTTATTTTTAAACATGTACCTTTTAATAACTTATGAAAAACTGATTTGATCCATGATATTAATACCATTGAAAAACAGCATAAAAAACTGATTTGATCCATGATATTAATACCATTGAAATACAGCATAGCCAACACCTCAATAGCAGTGCAAAAATTTAGCTATTTTAAAACTTTAATAGCTGCTAAAATATTCATTGTATTTCTCTAAAACAAGTTTTATCTAATGAAGAAAAACCCAAATAACACACTACAATATTTATTTTTTAACATTTACACTTTAATACCTAATAAAAAACTGATTTGATCCATGATATTAATACCATTGAAAAACAGCATAGCCAACACCTCGATAGCATTGCAAGTTTTTAGCTGTTTTTAAACTTCAATAGCTGCTAAAATATTCATCGAATTTATCTAAAACTAATTTTATTGTATCAAGAAAAACCCACAAAACACACTACAATATTTATTTTTAAACATGTACCTTTTAATAACTTATGAAAAACTGATTTGATCCATGATATTAATACCATTGAAAAACAGCATAAAAAACTGATTTGATCCATGATATTAATACCATTGAAATACAGCATAGCCAACACCTCAATAGCAGTGCAAAAATTTAGCTATTTTAAAACTTTAATAGCTGCTAAAATATTCATTGTATTTCTCTAAAACAAGTTTTATCTAATGAAGAAAAACCCAAATAACACACTACAATATTTATTTTTTAACATTTACACTTTAATACCTAATAAAAAACTGATTTGATCCATGATATTAATACCATTGAAAAACAGCATAGCCAACACCTCGATAGCATTGCAAGTTTTTAGCTGTTTTTAAACTTCAATAGCTGCTAAAATATTCATCGAATTTATCTAAAACTAATTTTATTGTATCAAGAAAAACCCACAAAACACACTACAATATTTATTTTTAAACATGTACCTTTTAATAACTTATGAAAAACTGATTTGATCCATGATATTAATACCATTGAAAAACAGCATAAAAACTGATTTGATCCATGATATTAATACCATTGAAATACAGCATAGCCAACACCTCAATAGCAGTGCAAAAATTTAGCTATTTTAAAACTTTAATAGCTGCTAAAATATTCATTGTATTTCTCTAAAACAAGTTTTATCTAATGAAGAAAAACCCAAATAACACACTACAATATTTATTTTTTAACATTTACACTTTAATACCTAATAAAAAACTGATTTGATCCATGATATTAATACCATTGAAAAACAGCATAGGCAACACCTCGATAGCATTGCAAGTTTTTAGCTGTTTTTAAACTTCAATAGCTGCTAAAATATTCATCGAATTTATCTAAAACTAATTTTATTGTATCAAGAAAAACCCACAAAACACACTACAATATTTATTTTTAAACATGTACCTTTTAATAACTTATGAAAAACTGATTTGATCCATGATATTAATACCATTGAAAAACAGCATAAAAAACTGATTTGATCCATGATATTAATACCATTGAAATACAGCATAGCCAACACCTCAATAGCAGTGCAAAAATTTAGCTATTTTAAAACTTTAATAGCTGCTAAAATATTCATTGTATTTCTCTAAAACAAGTTTCATCTAATGAAGAAAAACCCAAATAACACACTACAATATTTATTTTTTAACATTTACACTTTAATACCTAATAAAAAACTGATTTGATCCATGATATTAATACCATTGAAAAACAGCATAGCCAACACCTCGATAGCATTGCAAGTTTTTAGCTGTTTTTAAACTTCAATAGCTGCTAAAATATTCATCGAATTTATCTAAAACTAATTTTATTGTATCAAGAAAAACCCACAAAACACACTACAATATTTATTTTTAAACATGTACCTTTTAATAACTTATGAAAAACTGATTTGATCCATGATATTAATACCATTGAAAAACAGCATAAAAAACTGATTTGATCCATGATATTAATACCATTGAAATACAGCATAGCCAACACCTCAATAGCAGTGCAAAAATTTAGCTATTTTAAAACTTTAATAGCTGCTAAAATATTCATTGTATTTCTCTAAAACAAGTTTTATCTAATGAAGAAAAACCCAAATAACACACTACAATATTTATTTTTTAACATTTACACTTTAATACCTAATAAAAAACTGATTTGATCCATGATATTAATACCATTGAAAAACAGCATAGCCAACACCTCGATAGCATTGCAAGTTTTTAGCTGTTTTTAAACTTCAATAGCTGCTAAAATATTCATCGAATTTATCTAAAACTAATTTTATTGTATCAAGAAAAACCCACAAAACACACTACAATATTTATTTTTAAACATGTACCTTTTAATAACTTATGAAAAACTGATTTGATCCATGATATTAATACCATTGAAAAACAGCATAAAAAACTGATTTGATCCATGATATTAATACCATTGAAATACAGCATAGCCAACACCTCAATAGCAGTGCAAAAATTTAGCTATTTTAAAACTTTAATAGCTGCTAAAATATTCATTGTATTTCTCTAAAACAAGTTTTATCTAATGAAGAAAAACCCAAATAACACACTACAATATTTATTTTTTAACATTTACACTTTAATACCTAATAAAAAACTGATTTGATCCATGATATTAATACCATTGAAAAACAGCATAGGCAACACCTCGATAGCATTGCAAGTTTTTAGCTGTTTTTAAACTTCAATAGCTGCTAAAATATTCATCGAATTTATCTAAAACTAATTTTATTGTATCAAGAAAAACCCACAAAACACACTACAATATTTATTTTTAAACATGTACCTTTTAATAACTTATGAAAAACTGATTTGATCCATGATATTAATACCATTGAAAAACAGCATAAAAAACTGATTTGATCCATGATATTAATACCATTGAAATACAGCATAGCCAACACCTCAATAGCAGTGCAAAAATTTAGCTATTTTAAAACTTTAATAGCTGCTAAAATATTCATTGTATTTCTCTAAAACAAGTTTTATCTAATGAAGAAAAACCCAAATAACACACTACAATATTTATTTTTTAACATTTACACTTTAATACCTAATAAAAAACTGATTTGATCCATGATATTAATACCATTGAAAAACAGCATAGCCAACACCTCGATAGCATTGCAAGTTTTTAGCTGTTTTTAAACTTCAATAGCTGCTAAAATATTCATCGAATTTATCTAAAACTAATTTTATTGTATCAAGAAAAACCCACAAAACACACTACAATATTTATTTTTAAACATGTACCTTTTAATAACTTATGAAAAACTGATTTGATCCATGATATTAATACCATTGAAAAACAGCATAAAAAACTGATTTGATCCATGATATTAATACCATTGAAATACAGCATAGCCAACACCTCAATAGCAGTGCAAAAATTTAGCTATTTTAAAACTTTAATAGCTGCTAAAATATTCATTGTATTTCTCTAAAACAAGTTTTATCTAATGAAGAAAAACCCAAATAACACACTACAATATTTATTTTTTAACATTTACACTTTAATACCTAATAAAAAACTGATTTGATCCATGATATTAATACCATTGAAAAACAGCATAGCCAACACCTCGATAGCATTGCAAGTTTTTAGCTGTTTTTAAACTTCAATAGCTGCTAAAATATTCATCGAATTTATCTAAAACTAATTTTATTGTATCAAGAAAAACCCACAAAACACACTACAATATTTATTTTTAAACATGTACCTTTTAATAACTTATGAAAAACTGATTTGATCCATGATATTAATACCATTGAAAAACAGCATAAAAAACTGATTTGATCCATGATATTAATACCATTGAAATACAGCATAGCCAACACCTCAATAGCAGTGCAAAAATTTAGCTATTTTAAAACTTTAATAGCTGCTAAAATATTCATTGTATTTCTCTAAAACAAGTTTTATCTAATGAAGAAAAACCCAAATAACACACTACAATATTTATTTTTTAACATTTACACTTTAATACCTAATAAAAAACTGATTTGATCCATGATATTAATACCATTGAAAAACAGCATAGCCAACACCTCGATAGCATTGCAAGTTTTTAGCTGTTTTTAAACTTCAATAGCTGCTAAAATATTCATCGAATTTATCTAAAACTAATTTTATTGTATCAAGAAAAACCCACAAAACACACTACAATATTTATTTTTAAACATGTACCTTTTAATAACTTATGAAAAACTGATTTGATCCATGATATTAATACCATTGAAAAACAGCATAAAAAACTGATTTGATCCATGATATTAATACCATTGAAATACAGCATAGCCAACACCTCAATAGCAGTGCAAAAATTTAGCTATTTTAAAACTTTAATAGCTGCTAAAATATTCATTGTATTTCTCTAAAACAAGTTTTATCTAATGAAGAAAAACCCAAATAACACACTACAATATTTATTTTTTAACATTTACACTTTAATACCTAATAAAAAACTGATTTGATCCATGATATTAATACCATTGAAAAACAGCATAGGCAACACCTCGATAGCATTGCAAGTTTTTAGCTGTTTTTAAACTTCAATAGCTGCTAAAATATTCATCGAATTTATCTAAAACTAATTTTATTGTATCAAGAAAAACCCACAAAACACACTACAATATTTATTTTTAAACATGTACCTTTTAATAACTTATGAAAAACTGATTTGATCCATGATATTAATACCATTGAAAAACAGCATAAAAAACTGATTTGATCCATGATATTAATACCATTGAAATACAGCATAGCCAACACCTCAATAGCAGTGCAAAAATTTAGCTATTTTAAAACTTTAATAGCTGCTAAAATATTCATTGTATTTCTCTAAAACAAGTTTTATCTAATGAAGAAAAACCCAAATAACACACTACAATATTTATTTTTTAACATTTACACTTTAATACCTAATAAAAAACTGATTTGATCCATGATATTAATACCATTGAAAAACAGCATAGGCAACACCTCGATAGCATTGCAAGTTTTTAGCTGTTTTTAAACTTCAATAGCTGCTAAAATATTCATCGAATTTATCTAAAACTAATTTTATTGTATCAAGAAAAACCCACAAAACACACTACAATATTTATTTTTAAACATGTACCTTTTAATAACTTATGAAAAACTGATTTGATCCATGATATTAATACCATTGAAAAACAGCATAAAAAACTGATTTGATCCATGATATTAATACCATTGAAATACAGCATAGCCAACACCTCAATAGCAGTGCAAAAATTTAGCTATTTTAAAACTTTAATAGCTGCTAAAATATTCATTGTATTTCTCTAAAACAAGTTTTATCTAATGAAGAAAAACCCAAATAACACACTACAATATTTATTTTTTAACATTTACACTTTAATACCTAATAAAAAACTGATTTGATCCATGATATTAATACCATTGAAAAACAGCATAGCCAACACCTCGATAGCATTGCAAGTTTTTAGCTGTTTTTAAACTTCAATAGCTGCTAAAATATTCATCGAATTTATCTAAAACTAATTTTATTGTATCAAGAAAAACCCACAAAACACACTACAATATTTATTTTTAAACATGTACCTTTTAATAACTTATGAAAAACTGATTTGATCCATGATATTAATACCATTGAAAAACAGCATAAAAAACTGATTTGATCCATGATATTAATACCATTGAAATACAGCATAGCCAACACCTCAATAGCAGTGCAAAAATTTAGCTATTTTAAAACTTTAATAGCTGCTAAAATATTCATTGTATTTCTCTAAAACAAGTTTTATCTAATGAAGAAAAACCCAAATAACACACTACAATATTTATTTTTTAACATTTACACTTTAATACCTAATAAAAAACTGATTTGATCCATGATATTAATACCATTGAAAAACAGCATAGGCAACACCTCGATAGCATTGCAAGTTTTTAGCTGTTTTTAAACTTCAATAGCTGCTAAAATATTCATCGAATTTATCTAAAACTAATTTTATTGTATCAAGAAAAACCCACAAAACACACTACAATATTTATTTTTAAACATGTACCTTTTAATAACTTATGAAAAACTGATTTGATCCATGATATTAATACCATTGAAAAACAGCATAAAAAACTGATTTGATCCATGATATTAATACCATTGAAATACAGCATAGCCAACACCTCAATAGCAGTGCAAAAATTTAGCTATTTTAAAACTTTAATAGCTGCTAAAATATTCATTGTATTTCTCTAAAACAAGTTTTATCTAATGAAGAAAAACCCAAATAACACACTACAATATTTATTTTTTAACATTTACACTTTAATACCTAATAAAAAACTGATTTGATCCATGATATTAATACCATTGAAAAACAGCATAGCCAACACCTCGATAGCATTGCAAGTTTTTAGCTGTTTTTAAACTTCAATAGCTGCTAAAATATTCATCGAATTTATCTAAAACTAATTTTATTGTATCAAGAAAAACCCACAAAACACACTACAATATTTATTTTTAAACATGTACCTTTTAATAACTTATGAAAAACTGATTTGATCCATGATATTAATACCATTGAAAAACAGCATAAAAAACTGATTTGATCCATGATATTAATACCATTGAAATACAGCATAGCCAACACCTCAATAGCAGTGCAAAAATTTAGCTATTTTAAAACTTTAATAGCTGCTAAAATATTCATTGTATTTCTCTAAAACAAGTTTTATCTAATGAAGAAAAACCCAAATAACACACTACAATATTTATTTTTTAACATTTACACTTTAATACCTAATAAAAAACTGATTTGATCCATGATATTAATACCATTGAAAAACAGCATAGGCAACACCTCGATAGCATTGCAAGTTTTTAGCTGTTTTTAAACTTCAATAGCTGCTAAAATATTCATCGAATTTATCTAAAACTAATTTTATTGTATCAAGAAAAACCCACAAAACACACTACAATATTTATTTTTAAACATGTACCTTTTAATAACTTATGAAAAACTGATTTGATCCATGATATTAATACCATTGAAAAACAGCATAAAAAACTGATTTGATCCATGATATTAATACCATTGAAATACAGCATAGCCAACACCTCAATAGCAGTGCAAAAATTTAGCTATTTTAAAACTTTAATAGCTGCTAAAATATTCATTGTATTTCTCTAAAACAAGTTTTATCTAATGAAGAAAAACCCAAATAACACACTACAATATTTATTTTTTAACATTTACACTTTAATACCTAATAAAAAACTGATTTGATCCATGATATTAATACCATTGAAAAACAGCATAGGCCAACACCTCGATAGCATTGCAAGTTTTTAGCTGTTTTTAAACTTCAATAGCTGCTAAAATATTCATCGAATTTATCTAAAACTAATTTTATTGTATCAAGAAAAACCCACAAAACACACTACAATATTTATTTTTAAACATGTACCTTTTAATAACTTATGAAAAACTGATTTGATCCATGATATTAATACCATTGAAAAACAGCATAAAAAACTGATTTGATCCATGATATTAATACCATTGAAATACAGCATAGCCAACACCTCAATAGCAGTGCAAAAATTTAGCTATTTTAAAACTTTAATAGCTGCTAAAATATTCATTGTATTTCTCTAAAACAAGTTTTATCTAATGAAGAAAAACCCAAATAACACACTACAATATTTATTTTTTAACATTTACACTTTAATACCTAATAAAAAACTGATTTGATCCATGATATTAATACCATTGAAAAACAGCATAGCCAACACCTCGATAGCATTGCAAGTTTTTAGCTGTTTTTAAACTTCAATAGCTGCTAAAATATTCATCGAATTTATCTAAAACTAATTTTATTGTATCAAGAAAAACCCACAAAACACACTACAATATTTATTTTTAAACATGTACCTTTTAATAACTTATGAAAAACTGATTTGATCCATGATATTAATACCATTGAAAAACAGCATAAAAAACTGATTTGATCCATGATATTAATACCATTGAAATACAGCATAGCCAACACCTCAATAGCAGTGCAAAAATTTAGCTATTTTAAAACTTTAATAGCTGCTAAAATATTCATTGTATTTCTCTAAAACAAGTTTTATCTAATGAAGAAAAACCCAAATAACACACTACAATATTTATTTTTTAACATTTACACTTTAATACCTAATAAAAAACTGATTTGATCCAATCTGTCTCGCGTGTGT
>NW_026947163.1:0-30202 GCF_030014385.1 Trichomycterus rosablanca | reverse complement strand
AACACGACGGTAAACACTTTACAACATGTGTACATAACTAAACATATACTAACACCTAACTACCAGTTTATTAACAATGAATTAATACATCGACTGATAGTGAGTGCATCATGAATTATTGATGAATTAATGATATGTATACATTAACAAATTAATGAGTGACATATGAATAGACTAGGGTTAAATTGGGCCTATTCGGTGCGTACTCTCTCTTAAGCTGGGAAGCCTCGACTTCCCGGCTTGACGGAATCCTAAGGCACCGCTCATTTTTGATCCTCTGCTGCCATCTTTTGGAATAGTCATGCCACATCACTTAGTATGATTTCAGGTTTTTCAACAGCTCATATTCCAAAAAATACCAAACCTTGGCTACCTGATAAGTCAGAAGAATGTCAACCGAACTGTTCACATCTTGTTCAATCGATTCAGGTACTTTACTGTTCTGTTCCTTTATTTTTTATTGTTATTTTTTAACATTACACACACTGCCAATTGCCTGTGTGTGTGTGTGTGTGTGTGTGTGTGTGTCTGTGTCTGTGTCTGTGTGTGTGTGTGTGTGTGTGTGTGTCCACGTACTCGGCCCATGAATCTCATTCTGATACCAGGGGTTACCATTCGTGTTCTTGAACGATTATTGCATTTTTGTGCTTATCATATGTTTTGTTTTGTTTTTTTTGTGTGTGTGTTGTGTGTCATAGGTTCGTGGTCTCGTGGATGTGTGGGTCGTGTGCTGCCCACCTCGGCCACGGACGGATCTTCTGCTCCAAGTCTGACTCGGATCATGTCCTGCTGAAATAAATAAATAAAAGGTAGGCAAATAGTTAGACATACACATGGATTGATGGATGCTTTACTGATCCCCAAGGAAATAAAAGTCCCTGTGGTACAATACAACACACATCATTGACATTACAAACCAGCAAAAAGGACATGTTTGAGTTTCAACCAATGGGATTCCAAACATTTGCATACGGCCAATAGGAGAGCAGACATTTGCATACTGCTACCTCCAGCCAATAGGAGAGCAAAGATTAGCATACGTCTCATTTCAATGCCACTAATTTGAATGCCGCCTCTGGTTTTAACTCTTAACCTATGAGCAAAACCCTAACCACGCCCCCAATCCAAGGCCTAACCCCAAGCTAACCCCAGACTTACTGAAAGCTGGCACCTGCTGTTTAGGTTAGGAACTGCATCTAACCCCAAGCTAACCCCAGACTTACTGAAAGCTGGCACCTGCTGTTTAGGTTAGGAACTGCATCTAACCCCAAGCTAACCCCAGACTTACTGAAAGCTGGCACCTGCTGTTTAGGTTAGGAACTGCATCTAACCCCAAGCTAACCCCAGACTTACTGAAAGCTGGCACCTGCTGTTTAGGTTAGGAACTGCATCTAACCCCAAGCTAACCCCAGACTTACTGAAAGCTGGCACCTGCTGTTTAGGTTAGGAACTGCATCTAACCCCACATGAAATTAAGAAACCCAAATGAAAGGGCACATTTTCTGCATAATTGCACAGCTTGTAACCCTTGTAACCAATCATGGCTACATCTCTGTAGCAAGCTTTAGGAGCTGAGAAATCGATCCAAGTTTGAATTAGGGCCTGTTTATGTAGCTGCAGACAGTTCTCTTGTCCTTTATGTTCCACGTTTCCTTAATCTTAACCATCACCTAATCCCTAATTACTCTAACCCCAACCTCAATAAACCTAATCTTAACCATCACCTAATCCCTAATTACTCTAACCCCAACCTCAATAAACCTAATCTTAACCATAACCTCATTCCTAATTATTCCAACCCCAACCTCAATAAGCCTAATCTTAACCATAACCTAATCCCTAATTACTCTAACCCCAACCTCAATAAACCTAATCTTAACCATCACCTAATCCCTAATTACTCTAACCCCAACCTCAATAAACCTAATCTTAACCATCACCTAATCCCTAATTACTCTAACCCCAACCTCAATAAACCTAATCTTAACCATAACCTCATTCCTAATTATTCCAACCCCAACCTCAATAAGCCTAATCTTAACCATAACCGAATCCCTAATTACTCTAACCCCAACCTCAATAGACTCATCTCAACGATGACCTTACCCCAATTATTTACCATGACCCAACCCCTAATTACTCTAACCCTAAGCTTAATAAACCTAATTTCAACCCAATTCCCAATTATTCCAACCCCAACCACAATAAACTCCATTTCAACCATAACCCAACTCCCAATTATTCTAACCCTAATCCTAATAAACCTTCCAACTAGAACCTAACCTTCATTTACACTGTCCCCAATCACAATAAATGAAATTTCAATTATAGTTCAGTCCATAATTATATCAACTCTAACCTTAATAAACCTAATTACAACTTCAACCCAATTTCCAAGTACTTTAAATTCAATACACTGAAGCTCTACTACAACCTAATCTTTGATCATCCTAGCCCTGACCCCAAATAAACTGAATTTTAACCGCAATCTAATCACCCATCATCCTAACCCCAATTTAGATTAAAACTAGACTGACTACAACCCACCCTACCTACAATTAATTCAACTTCGACCTCAATAGATATATTTCTAACCCTGACCTACCTTAACCACCTTGACCATAAATTATACAATATAATTGATTGACCTAAAACATAATTTAAAATGGAAACCCCCAAAATCAATCGATATCCTATGTAATATTAATGAAATAAAAAAGGAATAAGGAAAAAAAGGTTATACCACAAGAGGGACACCTGAGGGCGCCACAGTCAACATGAAGTCCTCGAGGATGTTTGGGTATGGATATGGACGTTTGTGTAATATTTTTTGCCACAAGCAAACCAAGAATACACACCGTAGAGAAGTTTAAAGAGCCAAGCGCGCTGAGAACACGACGGTAAACACTTTACAACATGTGTACATAACTAAACATATACTAACACCTAACTACCAGTTTATTAACAATGAATTAATACATCGACTGATAGTGAGTGCATCATGAATTATTGATGAATTAATGATATGTATACATTAACAAATTAATGAGTGACATATGAATAGACTAGGGTTAAATTGGGCCTATTCGGTGCGTACTCTCTCTTAAGCTGGGAAGCCTCGACTTCCCGGCTTGACGGAATCCTAAGGCACCGCTCATTTTTGATCCTCTGCTGCCATCTTTTGGAATAGTCATGCCACATCACTTAGTATGATTTCAGGTTTTTCAACAGCTCATATTCCAAAAAATACCAAACCTTGGCTACCTGATAAGTCAGAAGAATGTCAACCGAACTGTTCACATCTTGTTCAATCGATTCAGGTACTTTACTGTTCTGTTCCTTTATTTTTTATTGTTATTTTTTAACATTACACACACTGCCAATTGCCTGTGTGTGTGTGTGTGTGTGTGTGTGTGTGTCTGTGTCTGTGTCTGTGTGTGTGTGTGTGTGTGTGTGTGTCCACGTACTCGGCCCATGAATCTCATTCTGATACCAGGGGTTACCATTCGTGTTCTTGAACGATTATTGCATTTTTGTGCTTATCATATGTTTTGTTTTGTTTTTTTTGTGTGTGTGTTGTGTGTCATAGGTTCGTGGTCTCGTGGATGTGTGGGTCGTGTGCTGCCCACCTCGGCCACGGACGGATCTTCTGCTCCAAGTCTGACTCGGATCATGTCCTGCTGAAATAAATAAATAAAAGGTAGGCAAATAGTTAGACATACACATGGATTGATGGATGCTTTACTGATCCCCAAGGAAATAAAAGTCCCTGTGGTACAATACAACACACATCATTGACATTACAAACCAGCAAAAAGGACATGTTTGAGTTTCAACCAATGGGATTCCAAACATTTGCATACGGCCAATAGGAGAGCAGACATTTGCATACTGCTACCTCCAGCCAATAGGAGAGCAAAGATTAGCATACGTCTCATTTCAATGCCACTAATTTGAATGCCGCCTCTGGTTTTAACTCTTAACCTATGAGCAAAACCCTAACCACGCCCCCAATCCAAGGCCTAACCCCAAGCTAACCCCAGACTTACTGAAAGCTGGCACCTGCTGTTTAGGTTAGGAACTGCATCTAACCCCAAGCTAACCCCAGACTTACTGAAAGCTGGCACCTGCTGTTTAGGTTAGGAACTGCATCTAACCCCAAGCTAACCCCAGACTTACTGAAAGCTGGCACCTGCTGTTTAGGTTAGGAACTGCATCTAACCCCAAGCTAACCCCAGACTTACTGAAAGCTGGCACCTGCTGTTTAGGTTAGGAACTGCATCTAACCCCAAGCTAACCCCAGACTTACTGAAAGCTGGCACCTGCTGTTTAGGTTAGGAACTGCATCTAACCCCACATGAAATTAAGAAACCCAAATGAAAGGGCACATTTTCTGCATAATTGCACAGCTTGTAACCCTTGTAACCAATCATGGCTACATCTCTGTAGCAAGCTTTAGGAGCTGAGAAATCGATCCAAGTTTGAATTAGGGCCTGTTTATGTAGCTGCAGACAGTTCTCTTGTCCTTTATGTTCCACGTTTCCTTAATCTTAACCATCACCTAATCCCTAATTACTCTAACCCCAACCTCAATAAACCTAATCTTAACCATCACCTAATCCCTAATTACTCTAACCCCAACCTCAATAAACCTAATCTTAACCATAACCTCATTCCTAATTATTCCAACCCCAACCTCAATAAGCCTAATCTTAACCATAACCTAATCCCTAATTACTCTAACCCCAACCTCAATAAACCTAATCTTAACCATCACCTAATCCCTAATTACTCTAACCCCAACCTCAATAAACCTAATCTTAACCATCACCTAATCCCTAATTACTCTAACCCCAACCTCAATAAACCTAATCTTAACCATAACCTCATTCCTAATTATTCCAACCCCAACCTCAATAAGCCTAATCTTAACCATAACCTAATCCCTAATTACTCTAACCCCAACCTCAATAGACTCATCTCAACGATGACCTTACCCCAATTATTTACCATAACCCAACCCCTAATTACTCTAACCCTAAGCTTAATAAACCTAATTTCAACCCAATTCCCAATTATTCCAACCCCAACCACAATAAACTCCATTTCAACCATAACCCAACTCCCAATTATTCTAACCCTAATCCTAATAAACCTTCCAACTAGAACCTAACCTTCATTTACACTGTCCCCAATCACAATAAATGAAATTTCAATTATAGTTCAGTCCATAATTATATCAACTCTAACCTTAATAAACCTAATTACAACTTCAACCCAATTTCCAAGTACTTTAAATTCAATACACTGAAGCTCTACTACAACCTAATCTTTGATCATCCTAGCCCTGACCCCAAATAAACTGAATTTTAACCGCAATCTAATCACCCATCATCCTAACCCCAATTTAGATTAAAACTAGACTGACTACAACCCACCCTACCTACAATTAATTCAACTTCGACCTCAATAGATATATTTCTAACCCTGACCTACCTTAACCACCTTGACCATAAATTATACAATATAATTGATTGACCTAAAACATAATTTAAAATGGAAACCCCCAAAATCAATCGATATCCTATGTAATATTAATGAAATAAAAAAGGAATAAGGAAAAAAAGGTTATACCACAAGAGGGACACCTGAGGGCGCCACAGTCAACATGAAGTCCTCGAGGATGTTTGGGTATGGATATGGACGTTTGTGTAATATTTTTTGCCACAAGCAAACCAAGAATACACACCGTAGAGAAGTTTAAAGAGCCAAGCGCGCTGAGAACACGACGGTAAACACTTTACAACATGTGTACATAACTAAACATATACTAACACCTAACTACCAGTTTATTAACAATGAATTAATACATCGACTGATAGTGAGTGCATCATGAATTATTGATGAATTAATGATATGTATACATTAACAAATTAATGAGTGACATATGAATAGACTAGGGTTAAATTGGGCCTATTCGGTGCGTACTCTCTCTTAAGCTGGGAAGCCTCGACTTCCCGGCTTGACGGAATCCTAAGGCACCGCTCATTTTTGATCCTCTGCTGCCATCTTTTGGAATAGTCATGCCACATCACTTAGTATGATTTCAGGTTTTTCAACAGCTCATATTCCAAAAAATACCAAACCTTGGCTACCTGATAAGTCAGAAGAATGTCAACCGAACTGTTCACATCTTGTTCAATCGATTCAGGTACTTTACTGTTCTGTTCCTTTATTTTTTATTGTTATTTTTTAACATTACACACACTGCCAATTGCCTGTGTGTGTGTGTGTGTGTGTGTGTGTGTGTCTGTGTCTGTGTCTGTGTGTGTGTGTGTGTGTGTGTGTGTCCACGTACTCGGCCCATGAATCTCATTCTGATACCAGGGGTTACCATTCGTGTTCTTGAACGATTATTGCATTTTTGTGCTTATCATATGTTTTGTTTTGTTTTTTTTGTGTGTGTGTTGTGTGTCATAGGTTCGTGGTCTCGTGGATGTGTGGGTCGTGTGCTGCCCACCTCGGCCACGGACGGATCTTCTGCTCCAAGTCTGACTCGGATCATGTCCTGCTGAAATAAATAAATAAAAGGTAGGCAAATAGTTAGACATACACATGGATTGATGGATGCTTTACTGATCCCCAAGGAAATAAAAGTCCCTGTGGTACAATACAACACACATCATTGACATTACAAACCAGCAAAAAGGACATGTTTGAGTTTCAACCAATGGGATTCCAAACATTTGCATACGGCCAATAGGAGAGCAGACATTTGCATACTGCTACCTCCAGCCAATAGGAGAGCAAAGATTAGCATACGTCTCATTTCAATGCCACTAATTTGAATGCCGCCTCTGGTTTTAACTCTTAACCTAACCCTAACCCTAACCCTAACCCTAACCCTAACCCTAACCCTAACCCTAACCCGACAGCCGGGACCGGTTTGGGACCTCGGTACCCTAACCCCAACCCCTAACCCCTTAACCTAACCCTAACCCCTAACCCTAACCCTAACCACCCCCCCTCCCCCTAAAACCTAACCCTAACCTCTTAACCCTAAAAACCTAACCCTAACCTAACCTCTAAACCTAACCTTAACCACTAAACCTAACCAATAACCCCCAACTACCCCTTCCTAAACTCTACCTCCTCAACCTAACCCTAACCACCCCCCCTCCCCCTAAAACCTAACCCTAACCCTTGACCTTAACCCTAAAAACCTAACCCTAACCCTAACCTAACCTCTAAACCTAACCTTAACCACTAAACCTAACCAATAACCCCCAACTACCCCTTCTCCCCCTCCTAAACTCTACCTCCTAAACAAAATAACTCAACCTAACCCAGCCAGTGCCACCTATGCCCACTGGTTGCCACCGACTCCCCTATTTACAGAACCAACCCCACGCCCCATACTACCACCCCCATTTCCCAGAAAAGCTAACCCTACTAATAAAGGAAAGAAGAAAAAACTACCTGACATACTTACCAATCCTGGAAAAACAAAGGGATCTCCTGGGAATATAATATTTAACTAAACAAGGGAAATACTTACCTGTTTCATTAACCAAATAATGGTCAGACGTACCGAATCTACTTACCAAGACAAAAGAAGAAGGAAAAAAAGAAACATAAAACACATATATTCGATATTCTCTTGGTTTTGTAAGATTATTGTTTGTTTCATTATTAAAAATCATTAAAAAATTCGTTTTTATTTGAAAAAAGGAAAAAAATCGGATGTAGGTCACGTGTTTTCACCTACCGTCATTCAAAAAAATCTGTCTAAAAAAAATAAAGCAGAATTTGAAAAGTGCGCCTAATTATTGAATTTCTGATTGGCTGAAGATCCTCGGGGGGGCGGAGCTCACCTCGGAGAGACACGGCAGCAGAGAACGAGAGCATTTTCGAATCGAACTGCTGAGAGCAAGACCCGAGAAAACGCTTGTCCACAGAGGATAAGAACCACTACAAACAAAGAAAGATCTTTTTATTTCAAGAAAACTTAACAACAAACCTACAATCTATCGAGTCTATGCCTGATGAAGGTTTCATTCAGAAACCGAAACGTTGCAACATCCGACTCGATATAACTAGATTATTAAAAAAACGATCTTAACAATGCCGTATGATAGACCACGCGGGGAACAGAGGGGACCTTTTCCTACTCCCCGTTTCTTTCACAGTCGCAATACGGCTTCAAATAGACAAGGATCTCGCGATTTTGTGAGATTCTATGAACATGAATCCCGATCCCGTTGTTTAAATCCGTATGGACGCGAACTCGGTAGGGATCATGCGGTGCCTAGTGGACACCAACACAGACCCCGATACAGGGAACCTGACAGACCAGGACCCGGATATCTGGGGTCCGAGGTCCCTAGGGCCCGATGCCCTTTTAACCTTAATAAAAACGCACACGAGGTGTGGAAAAATAAAACACACATTCGTGGTACACAGCGTGTCTGGAGCACGGCACCTGTGGGGCAGAGAAGGACAAAGTCATTCAATCAAAATAGAACATATGGCAAAGTACCCACCAAAAACAAAGCGACTACACTAACACAACAAACCGAACAAATTAATAGGAACAGCCCTGAATACAAAAGATTCAGGGATCTTACAAAGAGACTGTTCAACCTTTTACGTTCACATCATCACGTAGAAAGGATAAAATCAGACCCAGGTACTGATTTGCCAACCTTTTCTAGATTAACTGACTACCTAACTAACGTAATAAAACCAGCCAACCCAACGCCCAGCACAAAATCCCTCTTAGAGGGGAATGCCAAAAACTGGGCCTATACTACTCGCCTCATCCTCATTGATCACTACACATTACATATTGAACAGGAGGCTGAAAAATTACAACACTTGGAAATAGAAGATTGGGAAGCAATCTTCACAATAGCAACAAAGTGGTACCAGAGGAGGTACCCAAAAAATTACTCAAAGGAGGCAATCACAAAAATGAAAACTTGGCTAATGGCATTGGGGCACGAAGGGGGCAGTGGAGGGGAGATAGAGGTAACAAGAGAACTCCCAGGAAACATTGACATTTCTAGCCAGGAGGATTTTCCTCCCCTACCTCAGCGCGGGGAGACCCCCCCGCCACGTTCCATCCCTTGGGGACCACTGTCACCCTTTCCTATCACATTGCCACCTAGGTCACCCAGAAGGTCCAAAAACAGAACTCGGACACTAATGGGAAAGAACCCAGCTGTGGCCCAGAACCACACAGAACTTAACCAAATTGAACCCTGCTCGAGCCAACAGGAATCGACAACTTGGCCGCTTATCCACGAGCGACAAGTAAACACCCGCTCTAGATCACCCCCTTTAGTGGAGGTGCACAGGGAAAACATCACCTCATCAAGGATGGAGGGTTCCACACAGGACCCTCCAGCATCCTTGAATGATCAACCAGAATTAATTGAGGTACCAGAATCTACAAATCAAATAGAGAGGGCTGTTGGCTCAGAAATAGAGCAACCAGTAGTACAAATACAACCACTGGAAAAAACAGGGCTGCCAAAACCAACAATTCCAATAGAGGGAGCCATTGGATCAGAAATAGAACAATTTAGTTCACCTATAAATCCACTGGACATGATCCCTGGAGAGGAATTGGAGACCAGTCTCTTACCAGAGCCCCTCTTAAGTCCAATAATAATGACAACCAGCTCACCAGTTACCTTTAAACCAAAAAGACATATGTCCACATGTAAGAAAACGGTGACCTGGAATTTCAGTGCCCGAAAACCGGTCTGTATCCTGGGCGACTCGAATCTTTCCAGGATCACAAGCCATACATTCGACAACGTACAGATTGATAGTTACCCAGGTGGCACATTTAGGCACATAGAGAACGTGATAAACAAAGCCACGGTCATGACAAAGGTACAAACTGTCATCTTGGCCTTCGGTATTAATCACCGCAGCCAAAAAGGTAAGGAAACTGCGGTAAAACAAATGCAGAGGGCACTGAGGGCAGCCACCAAAAAATTCCCGGGTGCAGCCATCTGGGTACCAATGGTAAATTTTTCAAACAATCTAAAAGTGGAAGAACGGAGCATGCTTACGATCTTGAACAAGCATATTAGCAAAAATGTGCCTTATTTGCCACTACTCCCAACTACACAATTCCAAGTTGTTCAGGATGACATACATTGGACACCAACATGCGCCGAGGCCATGTTGACACACTGGGCAGAAAAATTAAACTTCACGGCCCTGTGAACCCAAAACGGGGTCCACTATTGGGGGGTGAGGTTTTAAATTTAACAAAAAACTTTGCACCCACCAACAGTCAATTAAGACTATTAAATAAGGGCCTGTCATTTGTACCCACTCCAAAAATAGACAGAAACATGAAAAAACAACTCACTTTGGACATGCAACAATACCATAGGAGACTACTCCTTACAACGTACTTTAGATTTAATCAGGAATCCGATCCGCCACCCTTTACTCCTAAGTCCACGTGGACACCTAAACTCTCACAGGTCCCGAACACCATTAGGAAAATTATTAGGGCGGACAGGTTTGCGAATAAACAGCTACCTTGGGACTACAGGGAGACCCCAAACCTCGACAGAGAGGAACAACGGGCCCTGACACAATTAGGCCGGGACAAATCTATCGTTATTAAGCCAGCCGATAAAGGCAGTGTGATTGTTCTAATGGACAGAGAGGCCTACACATGGGAAGCAGAGAGGCAATTACATCAGGTAAGTTACTATAAAAAGTTGGACGAACCAATCTTTCTAAAATCTATTCCGGAAGTCCAAAATATCCTCACTAAATTACGGGAAAGGGGCTACATCAATAGGAAACAGGAGACTTACCTGAGAGGTCCAGACAATCCCCGTCCGAGAATCTTCTACCTGCTACCTAAAATACACAAGAAACCTGAGTTATGGAGTGTCCCGTTCGAAATACCACCAGGCCGCCCCATTGTCTCTGACTGTGGCAGCGAAACGTATGCCACAGCGGAGTACATTGAACATTTCCTGAACCCCATTAGTACCAAACACCCCAGCTACCTCAAGGATACCTATGATTTTATAAACAAGATAAAAAACCTTCTTCTCCCAACTGAGAGTCTTTTATTTACAATAGACATTGATAGTCTATACACCAACATTGACACACCGGCGGGCCTGGAAGCGATAAGAGAATGGTTCATCAGATACCCGGACAAACACAGACCTGATGACCTACTCCTAGAATTGCTGGAACTTAATTTGACCAAAAATGATTTTGAATTCGATTCCAAATTTTATGTACAAACAAAGGGAACGGCAATGGGGAAGAAGTTTGCCCCCTCGTACGCCAACATTTTTATGGCCCGATGGGAGGAACGGGCACTGAACAATTGGCCTTCTAAACCACTCTATTACTATAGATTCTTAGATGATATCTGGGGGATCTGGTCAGGGACACGAGATGAATTCATCGCTTTTGCAGCTCATCTCAATCAGTGTGATAAATCGATTAAGATAAAATACACACTGGATGAGTCAGAAGTTAATTTCCTTGACACCATAACCTACAAAGAGAAGGACCTAGGGGGTAGACATAAACTCCAGATCAAGGTCTTCTTCAAGGATACTGATACTCATGCGCTCCTGTTTAAATCAAGCCATCACCCAAAACATACCTTCAAAGGTATTGTGAAATCCCAATTGTTGAGATTTCACAGGATTTGTACCCAACCAGGGGATTTTTGGACAGCCAAGACAATTTTATTTAAAACTCTAGGGAAAAGAGGCTACTCCCGGTCCTTTCTCAGGGACTGTTTAAAGAAGTTCCTGGACAAGAAGAATCAGGAGGGAGCGGAAATAATCCCCCTGACAACTACCTTCTCGATGGGGAGTGTCAGACTGAACAGGCGCTTCAAAGAAAACTTCCAAAAATTTAACACAACGGACCAGGTGCTGGACCATCACAGGGTCATATCGGCCTATAGAAAGAACAAAAATCTGAGGGACATATTAGTCCACAGTAAGCTCCCGGGACTACAGGACACAAACACAAAAAAGAAAAAATCCATGCTATTAGGGCAATATAGACCTAAACGTTGGATTTCTAATCCACAAAGTAAACACCTTTACACCATTTGGCCACCCCTAAAACCCAACATCCAGAATTGTGTGTACCTAATTTACTGCAAAAAATGCAATCTACAATATGTGGGTGAGACCAGAAACACCTTGGCTACTAGATTAGCGCAACATCGATATAACATTAACAATAAAAAGGAAACACACACACTCCTGGTCCAACACTTCATAAAACATGACATTCAGTCACTAAGGGTCATGGGACTCCAACACAATACACTGTGGTCCCATAACACCCGTAGAACAATAGAAAGGGAATGGATAAATAAATTAAATTCGATACATCCATGGGGCCTTAACGAACAAGTTAGGCAGATCCAGTGAGAGAGGGGGATATGGGGATTAGTGATTGTGCTTGGTGACGTTTTTGTGGGGGACTGGAGTTGATGATTAGTGACATACGGTAGGCCAGTGCCCAACGTAGGCCCCGAACCTGCCCGACAGCCGGGACCGGTTTGGGACCTCGGTACCCTAACCCCAACCCCTAACCCCTTAACCTAACCCTAACCCCTAACCCTAACCCTAACCACCCCCCCTCCCCCTAAAACCTAACCCTAACCTCTTAACCCTAAAAACCTAACCCTAACCTAACCTCTAAACCTAACCTTAACCACTAAACCTAACCAATAACCCCCAACTACCCCTTCTCCCCCTCCTAAACTCTACCTCCTAAACAAAATAACTCAACCTAACCCTAACCCTAACCCTAACCCTAACCCTAAATTATTTACACACTTTATGAACAGATTTTGGAAAGCTCTTTCACTTTGCATTGGAAACACTACATTTCAAGCCGACCACTTCTCCCTGCTCACAGCTGGAAACGCACCGCTCGTTTTTAACCCTCTGCTGCCATCTACTGGACGTTTTCGGTTACAACGTCCTCATGTACTTTTAGAAGTCATACAGCACCAGTTTGTAGGACTTTCAAGGTAGAATGAACCACCTCGTACCCCCCCAACGACACCAGCTATCTTTTTTTGTACCCCCACTGCCTAATTACTTTTACTGGGCTCCAATCTTTAAGTCAGAAGAATGTCAACCGATTTTTGTACCTCATTACAAAACAAACCCCAAGCTAACCCCAGACTTACTGCAAGGTGGCACCTGCTGTTTAGGTTAGGAACTGCATCTAACCCCAAGCTAACCCCAGACTTACTGAAAGCTGGCACCTGCTGTTTAGGTTAGGAACTGCATCTAACCCCAAGCTAACCCCAGACTTACTGAAAGCTGGCACCTGCTGTTTAGGTTAGGAACTGCATCTAACCCCAAGCTAACCCCAGACTTACTGCAAGGTGGCACCTGCTGTTTAGGTTAGGAACTGCATCTAACCCCAAGCTAACCCCAGACTTACTGAAAGCTGGCACCTGCTGTTTAGGTTAGGAACTGCATCTAACCCCACATGAAATTAAGAAACCCAAATGAAAGGGCACATTTTCTGCATAATTGCACAGCTTGTAACCCTTGTAACCAATCATGGCTACATCTCTGTAGCAAGCTTTAGGAGCTGAGAAATCGATCCAAGTTTGAATTAGGGCCTGTTTATGTAGCTGCAGACAGTTCTCTTGTCCTTTATGTTCCACGTTTCCTTAATTTTAACCATAACCTAATCCCTAATTATTCTAACCCCAACCTCAATAAACCTAATCTTAACCATCACCTAATCCCTAATTACTCTAACCCCAACCTCAATAAACCTAATCTTAACCATAACCTCATTCCTAATTATTCCAACCCCAACCTCAATAAGCCTAATCTTAACCATAACCGAATCCCTAATTACTCTAACCCCAACCTCAATAGACTCATCTCAACGATGACCTTACCCCAATTATTTACCACGACCCAACCCCTAATTACTCTAACCCTAAGCTTAATAAACCTAATTTCAACCCAATTCCCAATTATTCCAACCCCAACCACAATAAACTCCATTTCAACCATAACCCAACTCCCAATTATTCTAACCCTAATCCTAATAAACCTTCCAACTAGAACCTAACCTTCATTTACACTGTCCCCAATCACAATAAATGAAATTTCAATTATAGTTCAGTCCATAATTATATCAACTCTAACCTTAATAAACCTAATTACAACTTCAACCCAATTTCCAAGTACTTTAAATTCAATACACTGAAGCTCTACTACAACCTAATCTTTGATCATCCTAGCCCTGACCCCAAATAAACTGAATTTTAACCGCAATCTAATCACCCATCATCCTAACCCCAATTTAGATTAAAACTAGACTGACTACAACCCACCCTACCTACAATTAATTCAACTTCGACCTCAATAGATATATTTCTAACCCTGACCTACCTTAACCACCTTGACCATAAATTATACAATATAATTGATTGACCTAAAACATAATTTAAAATGGAAACCCCCAAAATCAATCGATATCCTATGTAATATTAATGAAATAAAAAAGGAATAAGGAAAAAAAGGTTATACCACAAGAGGGACACCTGAGGGCGCCACAGTCAACATGAAGTCCTCGAGGATGTTTGGGTATGGATATGGACGTTTGTGTAATATTTTTTGCCACAAGCAAACCAAGAATACACACCGTAGAGAAGTTTAAAGAGCCAAGCGCGCTGAGAACACGACGGTAAACACTTTACAACATGTGTACATAACTAAACATATACTAACACCTAACTACCAGTTTATTAACAATGAATTAATACATCGACTGATAGTGAGTGCATCATGAATTATTGATGAATTAATGATATGTATACATTAACAAATTAATGAGTGACATATGAATAGACTAGGGTTAAATTGGGCCTATTCGGTGCGTACTCTCTCTTAAGCTGGGAAGCCTCGACTTCCCGGCTTGACGGAATCCTAAGGCACCGCTCATTTTTGATCCTCTGCTGCCATCTTTTGGAATAGTCATGCCACATCACTTAGTATGATTTCAGGTTTTTCAACAGCTCATATTCCAAAAAATACCAAACCTTGGCTACCTGATAAGTCAGAAGAATGTCAACCGAACTGTTCACATCTTGTTCAATCGATTCAGGTACTTTACTGTTCTGTTCCTTTATTTTTTATTGTTATTTTTTAACATTACACACACTGCCAATTGCCTGTGTGTGTGTGTGTGTGTGTGTGTGTGTGTGTGTCTGTGTCTGTGTCTGTGTGTGTGTGTGTGTGTGTGTGTGTCCACGTACTCGGCCCATGAATCTCATTCTGATACCAGGGGTTACCATTCGTGTTCTTGAACGATTATTGCATTTTTGTGCTTATCATATGTTTTGTTTTGTTTTTTTTGTGTGTGTGTTGTGTGTCATAGGTTCGTGGTCTCGTGGATGTGTGGGTCGTGTGCTGCCCACCTCGGCCACGGACGGATCTTCTGCTCCAAGTCTGACTCGGATCATG
Source organism: Trichomycterus rosablanca (assembly GCF_030014385.1). Classification (NCBI taxonomy): domain Eukaryota; kingdom Metazoa; phylum Chordata; class Actinopteri; order Siluriformes; family Trichomycteridae; genus Trichomycterus; species Trichomycterus rosablanca. The sequence goes on along the minus strand of NW_026947163.1, from coordinate 14,675 downwards.
TCCTGCTGAAATAAATAAATAAAAGGTAGGCAAATAGTTAGACATACACATGGATTGATGGATGCTTTACTGATCCCCAAGGAAATAAAAGTCCCTGTGGTACAATACAACACACATCATTGACATTACAAACCAGCAAAAAGGACATGTTTGAGTTTCAACCAATGGGATTCCAAACATTTGCATACGGCCAATAGGAGAGCAGACATTTGCATACTGCTACCTCCAGCCAATAGGAGAGCAAAGATTAGCATACGTCTCATTTCAATGCCACTAATTTGAATGCCGCCTCTGGTTTTAACTCTTAACCTATGAGCAAAACCCTAACCACGCCCCCAATCCAAGGCCTAACCCCAAGCTAACCCCAGACTTACTGCAAGGTGGCACCTGCTGTTTAGGTTAGGAACTGCATCTAACCCCAAGCTAACCCCAGACTTACTGAAAGCTGGCACCTGCTGTTTAGGTTAGGAACTGCATCTAACCCCACATGAAATTAAGAAACCCAAATGAAAGGGCACATTTTCTGCATAATTGCACAGCTTGTAACCCTTGTAACCAATCATGGCTACATCTCTGTAGCAAGCTTTAGGAGCTGAGAAATCGATCCAAGTTTGAATTAGGGCCTGTTTATGTAGCTGCAGACAGTTCTCTTGTCCTTTATGTTCCACGTTTCCTTAATTTTAACCATAACCTAATCCCTAATTATTCTAACCCCAACCTCAATAAACCTAATCTTAACCATTACCTAATCCCTAATTATTCTAACCCCAACCTCAATAAACCTAATCTTAACCATTACCTAATCCCTAATTACTCTAACCCCAACCTCAATAAACCTAATCTTAACCATTACCTAATCCCTAATTACTCTAACCCCAACCTCAATAAACCTAATCTTAACCATAACCTCATTCCTAATTATTCCAACCCCAACCTCAATAAGCCTAATCTTAACCATAACCTAATCCCTAATTACTCTAACCCCAACCTCAATAAACCTAATCTTAACCATTACCTAATCCCTAATTACTCTAACCCCAACCTCAATAAACCTAATCTTAACCATAACCTAATCTTAACCATCACCTAATCCCTAATTACTCTAACCCCAACCTCAATAAACCTAATCTTAACCATCACCTAATCCCTAATTACTCTAACCCCAACCTCAATAAACCTAATCTTAACCATAACCTCATTTCTAATTATTCCAACCCCAACCTCAATAAGCCTAATCTTAACCATAACCTAATCCCTAATTATTCTAACCCCAACCTCAATAGACTCATCTCAACGATGACCTTACCCCAATTATTTACCATAACCCAACCCCTAATTACTCTAACCCTAAGCTTAATAAACCTAATTTCAACCCAATTCCCAATTATTCCCGTATCTCGGACGCCTTTAGGACCAGGGTCACGGGGCTCCGATATGTCGCTCGTGCCTACGCGCGGTCCGTCGTACTCTGGTCCGGTGGGCCTACGACATCCGGTTCCCTCGCGGGACCTCCGCACGTCGTCTGGGGCCTGACGACTACTCGCGTACGCGTCGGGGCCCGTGTCTCGGCCGCCTTTCGGACCACGGTGACGGGGCTCCGATATGTCGCTCGTGGCCGGGCCCCCTCCGACGTGCTCGGTTTCGGTGCGCCTACGTCCTACGGTTCCGCCGCGGGACCCCGAAACGTGGTTTTTTGGGCCTACTCGCGTACGCGTCGGGGGCCCGTATCTCGGCCGTCTTTCCACGCGGGACCGCGGGGCTCCGATATGTCGCTGGTAGGTTGGACCTGCACGCCCTGTGCGATTTTGGAGGTCCTACGACGTTTCTTCGAATTTTCCCGATTATTTGACTGAGTGTAGACTAGGGTCAGATCGGCCGCATTCTCTTAATCCGGGAACCTTGCACCATATGGTCGCTGCTTCCCGGCTTAAGGATCTGACCTCTGCAGGGCATGTTCGGAACTGCATCGACATTAAGAAAAGGAAATAAGAAACCCGATGAAACGGCACATTTTCCAGTGTTAGTGCACAGCTTGAAGTTTGTTCTTCTGACCAATCGTTGCTACATCTATGCTGTAGCAGCCTCAAGAGCTGAGAAATCCCATTTTGAATGAATTAAAAGTCAATCGGCGTCTATCCCAGTGGGTTCGGACACCAGCTCTGAATATCCTTCATGAACATAATATCATTGTATGTTGTGTTTGTCTGGATTGAGCTTTTTACATGAAATTATTTACACACTTTATGAACAGATTTTGGAAAGCTCTTTCACTTTGCATTGGAAACACTACATTTCAAGCCGACCACTTCTCCCTGCTCACAGCTGGAAACGCACCGCTCGTTTTTAACCCTCTGCTGCCATCTACTGGACGTTTTCGGTTACAACGTCCTCATGTACTTTTAGAAGTCATACAGCACCAGTTTGTAGGACTTTCAAGGTAGAATGAACCACCTCGTACCCCCCCAACGACACCAGCTATCTTTTTTTGTACCCCCACTGCCTAATTACTTTTACTGGGCTCCAATCTTTAAGTCAGAAGAATGTCAACCGATTTTTGTACCTCATTACAAAACAAACCCCAAGCTAACCCCAGACTTACTGCAAGGTGGCACCTGCTGTTTAGGTTAGGAACTGCATCTAACCCCAAGCTAACCCCAGACTTACTGAAAGCTGGCACCTGCTGTTTAGGTTAGGAACTGCATCTAACCCCAAGCTAACCCCAGACTTACTGAAAGCTGGCACCTGCTGTTTAGGTTAGGAACTGCATCTAACCCCAAGCTAACCCCAGACTTACTGCAAGGTGGCACCTGCTGTTTAGGTTAGGAACTGCATCTAACCCCAAGCTAACCCCAGACTTACTGAAAGCTGGCACCTGCTGTTTAGGTTAGGAACTGCATCTAACCCCACATGAAATTAAGAAACCCAAATGAAAGGGCACATTTTCTGCATAATTGCACAGCTTGTAACCCTTGTAACCAATCATGGCTACATCTCTGTAGCAAGCTTTAGGAGCTGAGAAATCGATCCAAGTTTGAATTAGGGCCTGTTTATGTAGCTGCAGACAGTTCTCTTGTCCTTTATGTTCCACGTTTCCTTAATCTTAACCATCACCTAATCCCTAATTACTCTAACCCCAACCTCAATAAACCTAATCTTAACCATCACCTAATCCCTAATTACTCTAACCCCAACCTCAATAAACCTAATCTTAACCATAACCTCATTCCTAATTATTCCAACCCCAACCTCAATAAGCCTAATCTTAACCATAACCGAATCCCTAATTACTCTAACCCCAACCTCAATAGACTCATCTCAACGATGACCTTACCCCAATTATTTACCATGACCCAACCCCTAATTACTCTAACCCTAAGCTTAATAAACCTAATTTCAACCCAATTCCCAATTATTCCAACCCCAACCACAATAAACTCCATTTCAACCATAACCCAACTCCCAATTATTCTAACCCTAATCCTAATAAACCTTCCAACTAGAACCTAACCTTCATTTACACTGTCCCCAATCACAATAAATGAAATTTCAATTATAGTTCAGTCCATAATTATATCAACTCTAACCTTAATAAACCTAATTACAACTTCAACCCAATTTCCAAGTACTTTAAATTCAATACACTGAAGCTCTACTACAACCTAATCTTTGATCATCCTAGCCCTGACCCCAAATAAACTGAATTTTAACCGCAATCTAATCACCCATCATCCTAACCCCAATTTAGATTAAAACTAGACTGACTACAACCCACCCTACCTACAATTAATTCAACTTCGACCTCAATAGATATATTTCTAACCCTGACCTACCTTAACCACCTTGACCATAAATTATACAATATAATTGATTGACCTAAAACATAATTTAAAATGGAAACCCCCAAAATCAATCGATATCCTATGTAATATTAATGAAATAAAAAAGGAATAAGGAAAAAAAGGTTATACCACAAGAGGGACACCTGAGGGCGCCACAGTCAACATGAAGTCCTCGAGGATGTTTGGGTATGGATATGGACGTTTGTGTAATATTTTTTGCCACAAGCAAACCAAGAATACACACCGTAGAGAAGTTTAAAGAGCCAAGCGCGCTGAGAACACGACGGTAAACACTTTACAACATGTGTACATAACTAAACATATACTAACACCTAACTACCAGTTTATTAACAATGAATTAATACATCGACTGATAGTGAGTGCATCATGAATTATTGATGAATTAATGATATGTATACATTAACAAATTAATGAGTGACATATGAATAGACTAGGGTTAAATTGGGCCTATTCGGTGCGTACTCTCTCTTAAGCTGGGAAGCCTCGACTTCCCGGCTTGACGGAATCCTAAGGCACCGCTCATTTTTGATCCTCTGCTGCCATCTTTTGGAATAGTCATGCCACATCACTTAGTATGATTTCAGGTTTTTCAACAGCTCATATTCCAAAAAATACCAAACCTTGGCTACCTGATAAGTCAGAAGAATGTCAACCGAACTGTTCACATCTTGTTCAATCGATTCAGGTACTTTACTGTTCTGTTCCTTTATTTTTTATTGTTATTTTTTAACATTACACACACTGCCAATTGCCTGTGTGTGTGTGTGTGTGTGTGTGTGTGTGTGTGTCTGTGTCTGTGTCTGTGTGTGTGTGTGTGTGTGTGTGTGTCCACGTACTCGGCCCATGAATCTCATTCTGATACCAGGGGTTACCATTCGTGTTCTTGAACGATTATTGCATTTTTGTGCTTATCATATGTTTTGTTTTGTTTTTTTTGTGTGTGTGTTGTGTGTCATAGGTTCGTGGTCTCGTGGATGTGTGGGTCGTGTGCTGCCCACCTCGGCCACGGACGGATCTTCTGCTCCAAGTCTGACTCGGATCATGTCCTGCTGAAATAAATAAATAAAAGGTAGGCAAATAGTTAGACATACACATGGATTGATGGATGCTTTACTGATCCCCAAGGAAATAAAAGTCCCTGTGGTACAATACAACACACATCATTGACATTACAAACCAGCAAAAAGGACATGTTTGAGTTTCAACCAATGGGATTCCAAACATTTGCATACGGCCAATAGGAGAGCAGACATTTGCATACTGCTACCTCCAGCCAATAGGAGAGCAAAGATTAGCATACGTCTCATTTCAATGCCACTAATTTGAATGCCGCCTCTGGTTTTAACTCTTAACCTAACCCTAACCCTAACCCTAACCCTAACCCTAACCCTAACCCTAACCCAAAGATTAGCATACGTCTCATTTCAATGCCACTAATTTGAATGCCGCCTCTGGTTTTAACTCTTAACCTAACCCTAACCCTAACCCTAACCCTAACCCTAACCTAATCCCTAATTACTCTAACCCCAACCTCAATAAACCTAATCTTAACCATCACCTAATCCCTAATTACTCTAACCCCAACCTCAATAAACCTAATCTTAACCATCACCTAATCCCTAATTACTCTAACCCCAACCTACTCCATTTCAACCATAACCCAACTCCCAATTATTCTAACCCTAATCCTAATAAACCTTCCAACTAGAACCTAACCTTCATTTACACTGTCCCCAATCACAATAAATGAAATTTCAATTATAGTTCAGTCCATAATTATATCAACTCTAACCTTAATAAACCTAATTACAACTTCAACCCAATTTCCAAGTACTTTAAATTCAATACACTGAAGCTCTACTACAACCTAATCTTTGATCATCCTAGCCCTGACCCCAAATAAACTGAATTTTAACCGCAATCTAATCACCCATCATCCTAACCCCAATTTAGATTAAAACTAGACTGACTACAACCCACCCTACCTACAATTAATTCAACTTCGACCTCAATAGATATATTTCTAACCCTGACCTACCTTAACCACCTTGACCATAAATTATACAATATAATTGATTGACCTAAAACATAATTTAAAATGGAAACCCCCAAAATCAATCGATATCCTATGTAATATTAATGAAATAAAAAAGGAATAAGGAAAAAAAGGTTATACCACAAGAGGGACACCTGAGGGCGCCACAGTCAACATGAAGTCCTCGAGGATGTTTGGGTATGGATATGGACGTTTGTGTAATATTTTTTGCCACAAGCAAACCAAGAATACACACCGTAGAGAAGTTTAAAGAGCCAAGCGCGCTGAGAACACGACGGTAAACACTTTACAACATGTGTACATAACTAAACATATACTAACACCTAACTACCAGTTTATTAACAATGAATTAATACATCGACTGATAGTGAGTGCATCATGAATTATTGATGAATTAATGATATGTATACATTAACAAATTAATGAGTGACATATGAATAGACTAGGGTTAAATTGGGCCTATTCGGTGCGTACTCTCTCTTAAGCTGGGAAGCCTCGACTTCCCGGCTTGACGGAATCCTAAGGCACCGCTCATTTTTGATCCTCTGCTGCCATCTTTTGGAATAGTCATGCCACATCACTTAGTATGATTTCAGGTTTTTCAACAGCTCATATTCCAAAAAATACCAAACCTTGGCTACCTGATAAGTCAGAAGAATGTCAACCGAACTGTTCACATCTTGTTCAATCGATTCAGGTACTTTACTGTTCTGTTCCTTTATTTTTTATTGTTATTTTTTAACATTACACACACTGCCAATTGCCTGTGTGTGTGTGTGTGTGTGTGTGTGTGTGTCTGTGTCTGTGTCTGTGTGTGTGTGTGTGTGTGTGTGTGTCCACGTACTCGGCCCATGAATCTCATTCTGATACCAGGGGTTACCATTCGTGTTCTTGAACGATTATTGCATTTTTGTGCTTATCATATGTTTTGTTTTGTTTTTTTTGTGTGTGTGTTGTGTGTCATAGGTTCGTGGTCTCGTGGATGTGTGGGTCGTGTGCTGCCCACCTCGGCCACGGACGGATCTTCTGCTCCAAGTCTGACTCGGATCATGTCCTGCTGAAATAAATAAATAAAAGGTAGGCAAATAGTTAGACATACACATGGATTGATGGATGCTTTACTGATCCCCAAGGAAATAAAAGTCCCTGTGGTACAATACAACACACATCATTGACATTACAAACCAGCAAAAAGGACATGTTTGAGTTTCAACCAATGGGATTCCAAACATTTGCATACGGCCAATAGGAGAGCAGACATTTGCATACTGCTACCTCCAGCCAATAGGAGAGCAAAGATTAGCATACGTCTCATTTCAATGCCACTAATTTGAATGCCGCCTCTGGTTTTAACTCTTAACCCTATGAGCAAAACCCTAACCACGCCCCCAATCCAAGGCCTAACCCCAAGCTAACCCCAGACTTACTGAAAGCTGGCACCTGCTGTTTAGGTTAGGAACTGCATCTAACCCCAAGCTAACCCCAGACTTACTGAAAGCTGGCACCTGCTGTTTAGGTTAGGAACTGCATCTAACCCCAAGCTAACCCCAGACTTACTGAAAGCTGGCACCTGCTGTTTAGGTTAGGAACTGCATCTAACCCCAAGCTAACCCCAGACTTACTGAAAGCTGGCACCTGCTGTTTAGGTTAGGAACTGCATCTAACCCCAAGCTAACCCCAGACTTACTGAAAGCTGGCACCTGCTGTTTAGGTTAGGAACTGCATCTAACCCCACATGAAATTAAGAAACCCAAATGAAAGGGCACATTTTCTGCATAATTGCACAGCTTGTAACCCTTGTAACCAATCATGGCTACATCTCTGTAGCAAGCTTTAGGAGCTGAGAAATCGATCCAAGTTTGAATTAGGGCCTGTTTATGTAGCTGCAGACAGTTCTCTTGTCCTTTATGTTCCACGTTTCCTTAATCTTAACCATCACCTAATCCCTAATTACTCTAACCCCAACCTCAATAAACCTAATCTTAACCATCACCTAATCCCTAATTACTCTAACCCCAACCTCAATAAACCTAATCTTAACCATAACCTCATTCCTAATTATTCCAACCCCAACCTCAATAAGCCTAATCTTAACCATAACCTAATCCCTAATTACTCTAACCCCAACCTCAATAAACCTAATCTTAACCATCACCTAATCCCTAATTACTCTAACCCCAACCTCAATAAACCTAATCTTAACCATCACCTAATCCCTAATTACTCTAACCCCAACCTCAATAAACCTAATCTTAACCATAACCTCATTCCTAATTATTCCAACCCCAACCTCAATAAGCCTAATCTTAACCATAACCTAATCCCTAATTACTCTAACCCCAACCTCAATAGACTCATCTCAACGATGACCTTACCCCAATTATTTACCATAACCCAACCCCTAATTACTCTAACCCTAAGCTTAATAAACCTAATTTCAACCCAATTCCCAATTATTCCAACCCCAACCACAATAAACTCCATTTCAACCATAACCCAACTCCCAATTATTCTAACCCTAATCCTAATAAACCTTCCAACTAGAACCTAACCTTCATTTACACTGTCCCCAATCACAATAAATGAAATTTCAATTATAGTTCAGTCCATAATTATATCAACTCTAACCTTAATAAACCTAATTACAACTTCAACCCAATTTCCAAGTACTTTAAATTCAATACACTGAAGCTCTACTACAACCTAATCTTTGATCATCCTAGCCCTGACCCCAAATAAACTGAATTTTAACCGCAATCTAATCACCCATCATCCTAACCCCAATTTAGATTAAAACTAGACTGACTACAACCCACCCTACCTACAATTAATTCAACTTCGACCTCAATAGATATATTTCTAACCCTGACCTACCTTAACCACCTTGACCATAAATTATACAATATAATTGATTGACCTAAAACATAATTTAAAATGGAAACCCCCAAAATAAATCGATATCCTATGTAATATTAATGAAATAAAAAAGGAATAAGGAAAAAAAGGTTATACCACAAGAGGGACACCTGAGGGCGCCACAGTCAACATGAAGTCCTCGAGGATGTTTGGGTATGGATATGGACGTTTGTGTAATATTTTTTGCCACAAGCAAACCAAGAATACACACCGTAGAGAAGTTTAAAGAGCCAAGCGCGCTGAGAACACGACGGTAAACACTTTACAACATGTGTACATAACTAAACATATACTAACACCTAACTACCAGTTTATTAACAATGAATTAATACATCGACTGATAGTGAGTGCATCATGAATTATTGATGAATTAATGATATGTATACATTAACAAATTAATGAGTGACATATGAATAGACTAGGGTTAAATTGGGCCTATTCGGTGCGTACTCTCTCTTAAGCTGGGAAGCCTCGACTTCCCGGCTTGACGGAATCCTAAGGCACCGCTCATTTTTGATCCTCTGCTGCCATCTTTTGGAATAGTCATGCCACATCACTTAGTATGATTTCAGGTTTTTCAACAGCTCGTATTCCAAAAAATACCAAACCTTGGCTACCTGATAAGTCAGAAGAATGTCAACCGAACTGTTCACATCTTGTTCAATCGATTCAGGTACTTTACTGTTCTGTTCCTTTATTTTTTATTGTTATTTTTTAACATTACACACACTGCCAATTGCCTGTGTGTGTGTGTGTGTGTGTGTGTGTGTGTGTGTGTGTGTGTGTGTCTGTGTCTGTGTCTGTGTGTGTGTGTGTGTGTGTGTGTGTCCACGTACTCGGCCCATGAATCTCATTCTGATACCAGGGGTTACCATTCGTGTTCTTGAACGATTATTGCATTTTTGTGCTTATCATATGTTTTGTTTTGTTTTTTTTGTGTGTGTGTTGTGTGTCATAGGTTCGTGGTCTCGTGGATGTGTGGGTCGTGTGCTGCCCACCTCGGCCACGGACGGATCTTCTGCTCCAAGTCTGACTCGGATCATGTCCTGCTGAAATAAATAAATAAAAGGTAGGCAAATAGTTAGACATACACATGGATTGATGGATGCTTTACTGATCCCCAAGGAAATAAAAGTCCCTGTGGTACAATACAACACACATCATTGACATTACAAACCAGCAAAAAGGACATGTTTGAGTTTCAACCAATGGGATTCCAAACATTTGCATACGGCCAATAGGAGAGCAGACATTTGCATACTGCTACCTCCAGCCAATAGGAGAGCAAAGATTAGCATACGTCTCATTTCAATGCCACTAATTTGAATGCCGCCTCTGGTTTTAACTCTTAACCTATGAGCAAAACCCTAACCACGCCCCCAATCCAAGGCCTAACCCCAAGCTAACCCCAGACTTACTGAAAGCTGGCACCTGCTGTTTAGGTTAGGAACTGCATCTAACCCCAAGCTAACCCCAGACTTACTGAAAGCTGGCACCTGCTGTTTAGGTTAGGAACTGCATCTAACCCCAAGCTAACCCCAGACTTACTGAAAGCTGGCACCTGCTGTTTAGGTTAGGAACTGCATCTAACCCCAAGCTAACCCCAGACTTACTGAAAGCTGGCACCTGCTGTTTAGGTTAGGAACTGCATCTAACCCCAAGCTAACCCCAGACTTACTGAAAGCTGGCACCTGCTGTTTAGGTTAGGAACTGCATCTAACCCCACATGAAATTAAGAAACCCAAATGAAAGGGCACATTTTCTGCATAATTGCACAGCTTGTAACCCTTGTAACCAATCATGGCTACATCTCTGTAGCAAGCTTTAGGAGCTGAGAAATCGATCCAAGTTTGAATTAGGGCCTGTTTATGTAGCTGCAGACAGTTCTCTTGTCCTTTATGTTCCACGTTTCCTTAATCTTAACCATCACCTAATCCCTAATTACTCTAACCCCAACCTCAATAAACCTAATCTTAACCATCACCTAATCCCTAATTACTCTAACCCCAACCTCAATAAACCTAATCTTAACCATAACCTCATTCCTAATTATTCCAACCCCAACCTCAATAAGCCTAATCTTAACCATAACCTAATCCCTAATTACTCTAACCCCAACCTCAATAAACCTAATCTTAACCATCACCTAATCCCTAATTACTCTAACCCCAACCTCAATAAACCTAATCTTAACCATCACCTAATCCCTAATTACTCTAACCCCAACCTCAATAAACCTAATCTTAACCATAACCTCATTCCTAATTATTCCAACCCCAACCTCAATAAGCCTAATCTTAACCATAACCTAATCCCTAATTACTCTAACCCCAACCTCAATAGACTCATCTCAACGATGACCTTACCCCAATTATTTACCATAACCCAACCCCTAATTACTCTAACCCTAAGCTTAATAAACCTAATTTCAACCCAATTCCCAATTATTCCAACCCCAACCACAATAAACTCCATTTCAACCATAACCCAACTCCCAATTATTCTAACCCTAATCCTAATAAACCTTCCAACTAGAACCTAACCTTCATTTACACTGTCCCCAATCACAATAAATGAAATTTCAATTATAGTTCAGTCCATAATTATATCAACTCTAACCTTAATAAACCTAATTACAACTTCAACCCAATTTCCAAGTACTTTAAATTCAATACACTGAAGCTCTACTACAACCTAATCTTTGATCATCCTAGCCCTGACCCCAAATAAACTGAATTTTAACCGCAATCTAATCACCCATCATCCTAACCCCAATTTAGATTAAAACTAGACTGACTACAACCCACCCTACCTACAATTAATTCAACTTCGACCTCAATAGATATATTTCTAACCCTGACCTACCTTAACCACCTTGACCATAAATTATACAATATAATTGATTGACCTAAAACATAATTTAAAATGGAAACCCCCAAAATCAATCGATATCCTATGTAATATTAATGAAATAAAAAAGGAATAAGGAAAAAAAGGTTATACCACAAGAGGGACACCTGAGGGCGCCACAGTCAACATGAAGTCCTCGAGGATGTTTGGGTATGGATATGGACGTTTGTGTAATATTTTTTGCCACAAGCAAACCAAGAATACACACCGTAGAGAAGTTTAAAGAGCCAAGCGCGCTGAGAACACGACGGTAAACACTTTACAACATGTGTACATAACTAAACATATACTAACACCTAACTACCAGTTTATTAACAATGAATTAATACATCGACTGATAGTGAGTGCATCATGAATTATTGATGAATTAATGATATGTATACATTAACAAATTAATGAGTGACATATGAATAGACTAGGGTTAAATTGGGCCTATTCGGTGCGTACTCTCTCTTAAGCTGGGAAGCCTCGACTTCCCGGCTTGACGGAATCCTAAGGCACCGCTCATTTTTGATCCTCTGCTGCCATCTTTTGGAATAGTCATGCCACATCACTTAGTATGATTTCAGGTTTTTCAACAGCTCGTATTCCAAAAAATACCAAACCTTGGCTACCTGATAAGTCAGAAGAATGTCAACCGAACTGTTCACATCTTGTTCAATCGATTCAGGTACTTTACTGTTCTGTTCCTTTATTTTTTATTGTTATTTTTTAACATTACACACACTGCCAATTGCCTGTGTGTGTGTGTGTGTGTGTGTGTGTGTGTCTGTGTCTGTGTCTGTGTGTGTGTGTGTGTGTGTGTGTGTCCACGTACTCGGCCCATGAATCTCATTCTGATACCAGGGGTTACCATTCGTGTTCTTGAACGATTATTGCATTTTTGTGCTTATCATATGTTTTGTTTTGTTTTTTTTGTGTGTGTGTTGTGTGTCATAGGTTCGTGGTCTCGTGGATGTGTGGGTCGTGTGCTGCCCACCTCGGCCACGGACGGATCTTCTGCTCCAAGTCTGACTCGGATCATGTCCTGCTGAAATAAATAAATAAAAGGTAGGCAAATAGTTAGACATACACATGGATTGATGGATGCTTTACTGATCCCCAAGGAAATAAAAGTCCCTGTGGTACAATACAACACACATCATTGACATTACAAACCAGCAAAAAGGACATGTTTGAGTTTCAACCAATGGGATTCCAAACATTTGCATACGGCCAATAGGAGAGCAGACATTTGCATACTGCTACCTCCAGCCAATAGGAGAGCAAAGATTAGCATACGTCTCATTTCAATGCCACTAATTTGAATGCCGCCTCTGGTTTTAACTCTTAACCTATGAGCAAAACCCTAACCACGCCCCCAATCCAAGGCCTAACCCCAAGCTAACCCCAGACTTACTGAAAGCTGGCACCTGCTGTTTAGGTTAGGAACTGCATCTAACCCCAAGCTAACCCCAGACTTACTGAAAGCTGGCACCTGCTGTTTAGGTTAGGAACTGCATCTAACCCCAAGCTAACCCCAGACTTACTGAAAGCTGGCACCTGCTGTTTAGGTTAGGAACTGCATCTAACCCCAAGCTAACCCCAGACTTACTGAAAGCTGGCACCTGCTGTTTAGGTTAGGAACTGCATCTAACCCCAAGCTAACCCCAGACTTACTGAAAGCTGGCACCTGCTGTTTAGGTTAGGAACTGCATCTAACCCCACATGAAATTAAGAAACCCAAATGAAAGGGCACATTTTCTGCATAATTGCACAGCTTGTAACCCTTGTAACCAATCATGGCTACATCTCTGTAGCAAGCTTTAGGAGCTGAGAAATCGATCCAAGTTTGAATTAGGGCCTGTTTATGTAGCTGCAGACAGTTCTCTTGTCCTTTATGTTCCACGTTTCCTTAATCTTAACCATCACCTAATCCCTAATTACTCTAACCCCAACCTCAATAAACCTAATCTTAACCATCACCTAATCCCTAATTACTCTAACCCCAACCTCAATAAACCTAATCTTAACCATAACCTCATTCCTAATTATTCCAACCCCAACCTCAATAAGCCTAATCTTAACCATAACCTAATCCCTAATTACTCTAACCCCAACCTCAATAAACCTAATCTTAACCATCACCTAATCCCTAATTACTCTAACCCCAACCTCAATAAACCTAATCTTAACCATCACCTAATCCCTAATTACTCTAACCCCAACCTCAATAAACCTAATCTTAACCATAACCTCATTCCTAATTATTCCAACCCCAACCTCAATAAGCCTAATCTTAACCATAACCTAATCCCTAATTACTCTAACCCCAACCTCAATAGACTCATCTCAACGATGACCTTACCCCAATTATTTACCATAACCCAACCCCTAATTACTCTAACCCTAAGCTTAATAAACCTAATTTCAACCCAATTCCCAATTATTCCAACCCCAACCACAATAAACTCCATTTCAACCATAACCCAACTCCCAATTATTCTAACCCTAATCCTAATAAACCTTCCAACTAGAACCTAACCTTCATTTACACTGTCCCCAATCACAATAAATGAAATTTCAATTATAGTTCAGTCCATAATTATATCAACTCTAACCTTAATAAACCTAATTACAACTTCAACCCAATTTCCAAGTACTTTAAATTCAATACACTGAAGCTCTACTACAACCTAATCTTTGATCATCCTAGCCCTGACCCCAAATAAACTGAATTTTAACCGCAATCTAATCACCCATCATCCTAACCCCAATTTAGATTAAAACTAGACTGACTACAACCCACCCTACCTACAATTAATTCAACTTCGACCTCAATAGATATATTTCTAACCCTGACCTACCTTAACCACCTTGACCATAAATTATACAATATAATTGATTGACCTAAAACATAATTTAAAATGGAAACCCCCAAAATAAATCGATAT